>NW_006921632.1:8894654-8900884 GCF_000298275.1 Orycteropus afer afer
TCCAATGAATGACAAATCCAAGATCTGCAGGCTGAATGGTGGATTGCTTGCTCATGGACAGTTGTGGGCAGAATCCCGATCCACAGAAGAGTGTCTCTTTTCCCAGGATGTCCATAAATATACTGGAAGCAGGCCACATCCCTAGGGAAACTCCCTTTCAACAGATTGGCTGCTCAAAACATACACATCTTATCCCAATATTGGAACAACCCACATCACAATTGCTTAAACCACACAGAATTGTGGTCCAGCCAAGTTGACACGTAGCTTCAACTATCACAGAAAGTATCTGCTGACCATAGCTTTATTATAGAGTGGCTCCTGGACTGTACTGACATGAAGAATGAGTAGGAGTTTGCCAGGTGTGGTAGTTAAGTTTGTGTGTCAACTTGGCTAGGCCTGGTTGAGTGGCTGGGCAGCTGGATGTGGTATTCCCCATGGTGAGATTAGTAATTAAGTCCATGCTGGAATCTACTGTGACCAGCTGAGTGGCTGCTTTAGGGATGTGGTCTGCTTCCCATATATAAACAGCAGCCTTGGGAATGGTTTCTAGCTTATGGCACACAAGAACCCTGCATGTAGCCATGTCATTGTTCAGCAGTCTGCCATGCTCTGCCCACCTTGAGACTTTCACTGGACTTGAGTCAATGGCCTGCTGTGTGGTTTGGTAACATCAGGACTGTGCCTTTTTACTTTCAACCTTGTGCTTGTCAGCCTCAGCAGCCAGCAGCTGTCTGAATGAAGAAAAGCCTCTAGCTTCAGTGGGTAGGGAGCTCTGGTAGCATAGTGCCTAAGGCACTTGCCTGTTAACCAGAAGGCTGGTGGTTCAAACCCACCAGCCACTCCTTGGAAGGAAGTTTGAGCAATCTACTTTCATAGTGATACTGCCTCGGAAACCCAAGGAGGGGTCACTATGAGTCGGGTCAGACTTGACGGCACATAACAACAACAACAACAATCAGTGGGCAGGGAGCATAGGCAGAACTGAAGGCCAAGTTTGAGGGGCTTTCACCCAGCCCCTAGAGCCTGGCACTTGGAACTCAGACTTAAAGCCTCCAAATTATAAGAATAAGCTCCTGTTTGTTAAGGGCATCTCATTGGTGGTACATTCTTGTCATAACAGCACTAGGTAACCAGAACATCAGGGAAAGAAAGTGTACTCGGTAGCACACTCAGATAGAATAGCCTCTGCTTAGGCATTATTTTCTAAAGCAATAGTCTCCACATTAAAAAAAAAAAAGCTTTCACTCTAGCATGCATATTTATTTATTTAAATTACATAGCCTATTTTATTAATAGTATGCATTATAAAACATACACAAAAATAGAAATAACATGTATGAGATAAGTATAAGTTCATATTTTTTTCTCTTAAACCAACGTTTTATGCACCCCATTTCGCAACCATTTCAGTGGTTGCTGTTTTCCACTGGGAGTCATTTATGAACATGTACACATATCTTTAGCAATAGCTGAAGGAGCTTTATTCTTTTCTTTTATACCAAAACCAAAAAACAAACTCACTGCTGTTGAGTTGGAACTGACTCCTAGCAATTTCTCCTTGGATTTCTAAGGGAGGATCACTACAGAAGTAGATTGCCCAATCTTTCCAACGAGTCGCTGGTGGGTTTGAACCTCAAGCCTTTTGGTTAGCAGTCAAATGCTTTAGGCACTAAGCCACCAGAGCTCCCTTTTTTTTTTTTTTTAATAATGAAAGTAAAATTGACATCTTTAAATTTCTGAACTTTAGAATAAATTGCATATGATTTTCCCCTCTCAATATCTTTAGATCATCAACATCTGTCTTTCCTAAAATAAGATAGGCACCTTATCTTGCTTTCCTTGTCTCTGGTCTCTACTTCTCTCTCCCATCTTCCCTTCATTTTGTGATACACTACCAAAATGGCTAGACTTCGTCTCACCTATTTTGGTCATGTTGTAAGAAGGGCCCATTCACTGGAGAAGGATATCATGCATGGTAAAGTGGAGGGTCGATGAGAAAGGGGACGGCCCTCAACAAGATGGACTGACACAGTGGCTACAAGGATGGGTACAGGTATAGCAGAGATTGTGGAGCTGGCACAGGACCGGGCAGTGTTTTGTTCAGCTGTACATAGGGTTGTTATCAGTTGGAGACCACTTGATGGCACTTAACAACAACAACCAAAAGACTAATTTTCAGTATGGATTTTTTTTTCTTGTATTTTTCACATTTAGTCAGCTCATGTTCTCTAATGAAAATTTTATTTTAATTTTATTATTATATTGTGATTTGGGTGAAAGTTTACAGAGAAAATTGGTTTTCCATTCAACAATCCATATGCATTCTGTTTTGTGTTATTCACTGCAGTCCCCACAATGCAACAGCCCTCTTCTGACTCCCTCCCATGCCCACTCCATCCTTCTATCCTTCTTTCTCATCCTCTTCTGCCTTTCTAACTCTATCCCTGAGCAAATGCTGCCCTCTTGATCTCATATAGTTGATTGTTCTAATGCAAGCATACTCTTCTAGTATTACTGTCCATCTTGTTGTTGTTGTTGTTGTTATTTGCCTTCGAGTCGGCCCTGACTCATAGCGACCCCTCCTTGGGTTTCTGAGGCAGTATCACTACGAAAGTAGGATTGCCCAACCTTCCTTCTGAGGAGTGGCTGGTGGGTTTGAACCGCCAGCCTTCTGGTTAGCAGTCAAGTGCTTTAGCCACTATGCTACCAGAGTTCATCTTATAGGTAGGTCTATTTAATGATTGGCTGAAAGTTGAGCCAGGGAGGTTGAATTCAGGTTCTGGCTTGAAGGGTGTCTAAGGGCTACAATCTCCAGGGTTCCACCACTCTTCATCTGACCAGTAAGCCTGGTCTTGTCTTTTTTTTTCCCAATCATTATTTTTCCACATTTTTCTTCCACTCCATCCCACTCACTGCCATCCAGTCAATTCCAACTCACAGGGACCCCCACTGGATTTCCAAAGATGTAAATCTTTACTGAAGTGGATTGCCTCATCTTCCTCCCATGGAGCAGTTTGTGGGTTTGAACCATCAACCTTCGTGTTAGCAGCCATGGGCCTTTGCCACTATTCCACCAAAGCTCCTCCCACTGTACTGGGGATCTCCTATAGTGTTTCCTTTCAGAGCAGTCATTAGCGGTAGCTGGGCACCATCTATTTCGGGTCTTAGGGTCATGGAGGCTGGGGTTCATGTGGCCCATTAGTCCTTTGGACTAATTGTTTACTTGTGTCTTTGATTTTCTTCTCTCTACTTTGCTCCAGACAGGGAGAGATCAATAGTTGCACCTAAGATGGTCTTTCACAAGCCTTTTTTTTAAATTGTGATTTGGGTGAAAGTTTACAGAGCAAATTCACTTTCCATACAGCAGTTCACACACACATTGTCTCATGACATTGACTATAATTTACTCCAATACAACAGCTTCCCTCCCACTTCCTCCTGATAGTTACCTCTTCCCTGTGTCCATCCCTCCATGAACTCCTGCCCCCTGAACTGTCTCCCTTTGCATAAACAGCCCCTCTTTCTCCCATGATTGTTCTCTCCAAGGAGTGTATCTACCTCAGGTACATGTTTAACATATGCCTGCCTTTTGTTTGGCTGGAAGCTACAGGTGTGGGTTCAATTCCAGACCTGAAGGGCAGCTAGGCACCATAGTCTCAGTGTTTACACAGGCTCTATCAGACCAGCAAATCTGGTCCCCCCTCCCCTTTTTTTTTTCAAATGATTTTGAGTTTTGTTCCACATTGTTCTTCCTCTCTATCCAGGATCTCCTACATAGATCCCCCTCTGAGTGGTTGACAGTTGTAGTCAGGCACCATCTATTTCTTCTGGTCTCATAGTCATATAGGCTGAGGATTGCATGGTGTACCAGTCATGAGGGCTAATTGTTTCCATGAATCTTTGGTTTTCTTCATTCTTCTTTGCTCTGGATGAGGAGAGACCCATCGTTGCATCTAAATGGCAGCTTGCAAGCTTTGAAGATCTCAGTCATTACTCGCCAAAGTAGGAGGTGGAACAATGTTTTGTGTAGTATGTTATGCCAATTGAGCTTGATGTCCCCTGCAACTCTGGTCCTGAGCCCACAGGTTCAACTACTCACTCCCTCTGGGTAGCTGGCTGTGACCAAGAAGTAAGTACAAGCTTGTCCCTTGTCAGCTCTACTATATCCCTGGGAATTCTTACAGAACATACAAATACATTGTTTGCAAACCCTATACATGGTCTTGGTTACACTACCTGCTGCACAGACATACCTAATAGTTCAGTCTGCCCTCCCATCTATCCATCCGTATATCCATGTTTGCCTTCACTGACAACGCAGTACTATATGTGCAAAAGGGTTCATGTTTTGTTGTCTGCACTTCCTATGTACTTCTCTATTTCTTCCTCTTTTTCAATGCCACCACGTTGATCACTCACATTTGGTACATTGCCCTTCTCTTCACCCAAATCAATACTTATCTCTACCTATCTAACAGTGTTTCCTCCCTTCCCTTCCCACTCCTGATAACCAACAAAGAAAATTTCCTTCCACATATAAACCACTCCTAGACTTTTACAATAACAGACTAATACATTGTTTGTCCTTCTGTGATTGACTTATTTCACTCAGCATAATGTCCTCCAAGTTCATCCACGTTATACAGTGTTTGGCAGTTCTACATTATTCTTTAGCATTGCGTAGTATTCCATTGTGTGTATGTACCATAGTTTGGTTTTCCATTCCTCAGTTGATGGACACCTAGGTTGTTTCCATCTTTTGGCTAAATAGTGTAAATAGTGCTGTGATGAATATGGGTGTACATATGTCTGTTCTTATCATGGTTCTCACTTCTTTAGGATATATACCTAGTAATAGAATGGCTGGGTCAAATGGAATTTCTAATTTAAAACTTTAAGGTATCACCATATTGCTTTCCACAGTGATTGTACCATTTTACAGTCCTACCAGCAGTGTATAAGAGTCCCAATCTCTCCACATCCTCACCAGCACTTGTTATTTTCTGTCCTGTTGAACTCTGCTATTAGTGCTGGGGGAAGATGGTATCTCATTGTTGTTTTAATTTGCATCTCTCTAATGGCTAAAGATCGTGAGCATTTCTTCATATATTTGTTGGCTGTCTGAAATATCCTATTATGATACAAGAATATGTAATATGTCTTTTCATGTCTTCTGCCCGTTTTTAATTGGATTACTTGTCTTTGTTACTGAAGTGTTGGAGTGTTCTATAAATTCTAGAGATAAGTCCCTTGTCAGATATGTCATCACCCAATATTCTTTCCCAATCTGTAGGTTCTCTTTTGACTCTTTTGGAGAAATCTTTGGAAGAACATAAAATTATAATTTTTTAGAAGGTCACATTCATCTAGTTTCTCTTCTGCTGTTTGTGTATTTTGGGTTATGCTCGATAGTCTATTTGTGCCATATATTAGGGCCCGTAAATTTGCCCCTAGTTTTTCCTTGAGAAACTCTATAGTTCTAGGTTTCACATTTATGTCTTTGATACATCTGGAGTTAGTTTTTGTGTATGGTGTGAGGTACAGATCTTGTTTCATTTTTCTGCAAACGGATATCCAGTTTTGCCAGTGTGATTTATTAAACAAACATTCTCCTCCCCATTTAGTGGATTTTAGCCTTTTGTCAAAGATCAGCTGACCATAGGTTGATGAATCTATTTCTGGGTTCTCAATTCTATTCCATTGGTCTATTGTACCAATACCAGGCAGTTTTGACTACTGTGGTGGTATAGTAGGTTTTAAGATCTGGAAGTGTGAAATCTCCTACTTTGTTGCTCTTCTTTAATAATGTTTTGCTCATCTGAGGTCTCTTTCCTTTCCATATCCTTAAAGAATGTTGACGGGATCTGGATTGGGATTGCATTGAATGTATAGATTACTTTGGGTAAAATTGACATTTTCACAATGTTTAATCTTCCTATCCATGAACATGGCATTTTCTTCCATTTATGTTGATCTCTTATGGTTCCTTGAAGTAGTCTTGTATAGTTTTCTTTGTGCAGGTCTTTTGTATTCCTGGTAAGATTTAATCCCAAGCATTTTATTTTTTTTGGTAGCTATTGTACATGGTATTGATTTCTTTATTTCTTTGTCAGCAATCTCTTTGCTGGTGTAGAGGAATCAAACTGATTTTTGGATGCTGATCTTGTATCCTGCCATGATGCTAAATCTCTCAATTAGTTCCAGTAGATTTTTGACTGAGTCTCTTG
>NW_006921632.1:8904426-8908353 GCF_000298275.1 Orycteropus afer afer
CACTTCTATATCCTTCCCTTCAAGGCTCAGGGGTCCAGGATTATCTTCTGTATCTGTGTTAACTGGTCCCCCTTTTCTTTGTTGAAGAGGGTCTGTGCAGTCTTTCTGCCTATTCCACCATCTTATCAGAACCCCTCACAAGCTTTTAAGATTCCAGTCACTACTCACCAAAGTAGGATGTAGAACATTGTCTTTGTGGACTATGTTATGCCAATTGACTTTAGTGTCCTCTGAGACTATGGTCCTGAGCCCCATGCCCCATCACTCCTGCCTCAATCTGTTTGGTTATGACTAAGAAGTTTCCACTAACTTTGCCCCCGTTATGCTCTACTGCATCATGACATATTTGTAGCATATATAAATACATAGATAGAGATGTCCTCTGTCAAACCCATATATATTTATGTGTGTATTCCCCTTCACCTTCCCACACCTTTAAACTTCAGTGTTTACCTATATATCTACTTACAAATTACTGTTATTACTGTTATTGAAAGATTGTGTATACAGTAGTATTCACCTTTATTGTCTTTGACTTTTGTGCTCTTCCCTGTGTCTTTCACTGCCTTGATCATTTTGTGCTAACCTTCCTCTTATGCATATTGCCTTCCCTTCACTTGAATTAACACAGATCTACCCTCTAGTGATTTACCCTCCTACCTCTGGTAACTTTCATGGAAAGACTGTTTCTCTTTTTGTTGTTGAAGTGCTGAAGTTTTCTATCAATTTTAGAGATAAGTCCCTTGTCTGATATGTTATTGCAATGTTTTTTTCCCAAGTCTGTGGTTCCTCTTTGTAGTCTTTTGATGCATATAAATATTTAATTTTTAGGAAGTCTCAGTTGTCTAGTTTGTCTTCTGCTGTTTGTGCATTTTTAGTTATGTTTGATAGTGTATTTCTGCCATGTATTAAGGTCAAAAGTTTGCCCCTATTTTTTCTTTCTGGTTTTAGATTGTACATCTAGGTCTTTCATCCATCTTGAGTTAGTTTTTGTATAAGGTGTGAGATAGGATCCTGTTTCATTTCTTTTGTAAATGGATATCCAGTTTTGCCAGAACCATCTGTTAAAGAGTATATATCTTCTCCATTTTAATGAATTTTGGCCCTTTGTAAAGATCAGCTGTCCATAAATGAATGGATTTACGTCTGGGTTCTAAATTCTGTTCCATTGGTCTTTGTGTCTCTCATTGTACCAATACCAGACTGTTTTAACTACTGTGGCTGTATAGTAGGTTTTGAGATCAGGGATGGTGAGGTCTCCTACTTTGTTCTTCTTCTTTAGCAGTAAGTACTTTGCTTATTCGGGGTCTCTTTCTTGGAGTAAAATTCTTCCTTGTATTATTTTCCTTTTATTTTAGTAGGCTCTGTTGTGACATTGTCTATTTCATTTTTTAGTTATGTGCATCTTCTCCTTTTCCTTTCTTAATTTGCCAAGGTTTATCAATTTTATTAGTCTTTTCAAAGAACCAACTTGTAGTCTTGTTGTTTATTTCTGTTATTTCTGCTTGAATTTTTATTATTTCCTTTCTTCTGGTGATAGGCATTTTTTGCTATTGTTTTTCTAATTGTTGGGTTAAGGTGTTGGTTTTGATTCTTTCTTCTTTTTTGATGTGTGCATTAATTGCTATACATTGTCCTGTGAGCACTGCTTTTGTTGTGTCCCTACGATTTTGATATATTGTGTTTTCATTCTCATTTGATTCAAGGAATTTTTTTATTTCATTTAAAAATTTCTTCTATTATTCAGTAGTTTATAAGCAGGGTGTTATTATGTTTTCATGTATTTGATTTTTTTTCCTGCATCTTCCTGTTGTTGATTTCTAGTTTTATAGCATTGTGATCAGAGAAGATCTTTTGTAAAATCTCAGTGTTTTTAAATTTATTGAGGCTTGCTTTGTGACCTAAACTATGGTCTGTTCTGGAGAAAGTTCCATGTACACTGGAAAAGAATGTATATTGTGTTGGGTGGAATGTTCTGTATAGATCTATGAAGTCTAGTTTGTTGATTGTGTTTAGATCTTCTGTATCTTTGTTAAGTTTCTTTCTAGTTGTTCCTTTCTTTGTTGAGAATGGTATATTAAAGTCTCCTAGGAGCTCTGGTAGCATAGTGCCTAAGGCACTTAACTGCTAACCAGAAAGCTGGTGGTTCAAACCCACCAGCCACTCCTCGGAAGGAAGGTTGGGCAATCTACTTCTGTAGTGATACTGCCTTGGGAACCCAAGGAGGGTTTGCTATGAGTTGGGTCTGACTTGATGGCACATTACAACAACAACATTGTTGTTGTGGAACTGCCTATTTCTCTTTCTAATTCTGTTAAAGTTTGATTTATGTATTTTGGGGCTCTTTCATTGGGTGCCTAGATATTTATTATGGTTATATCTTCTTGTTTGACTGACCCTTTAATCATTACGTAACATCCTGCCTCCTCTCTTTTGCTGGTTTTTGCATTAAGGTCTGTTTTCTCAGAAATTAATATTGTAACTCCTGCTCTTTTTTGGTTGTCATTTTCTTGATACATATTTTTCCATCCTTTGGTTTTTAGCTTATTTTTGTCTTTGTGTCTAAAGTGTGTCTCTTGCTGACAACATATTGATGGGTCATTGCAGTAGTTAAGGTTATTTGTCAACATGGCTGGGCCTGGTTTTGAGTAGCTGGGCAACTAGATGTAGTTACTCTCCATGATGAGACTGGTAATCAGCTCCATGGTGGAAGCTACTGAAGCAGCTGAGTAGCTGCCTTGGGGAAGTGGTCTGCTTCTAGTCTATAAGAAGAAGCATTGAGAAAGGTCTCAGAACTTTTTGGCACATTTGGATGCTACATGTAGCCAAGTCCACATTCAGCATGCTGCTATGTTGTCTTCTGATTTTAGGATTATTCTTGGACTTGAACCAGTGGCCAGCCATTTTGTGTGGCAATCTTGGGACTGTGCCATTGTACTTGCTTGTAAGCCTAAGCAGCCAGCAACTGCCTGAGTGAAGAGACACCTCCAGCTCCAGTGGGCCAGGAGCAAGAGACAGAGTTGAAGCCCAAGGTTGAGGGGCTTTCACCCAGCATGTAGAGCTGGCACTTTGAACTTGGATTTCTGGCACCCTAAACTGTAACAGAATAAACTCTTGTTTGTTAAAGCCACCCATCTGATATTTTCTGTTAGAGCGGCATGCAAGAACCAAAACAGTCATGTTTACTTACCCATTCTGCTATTCTCTTTCTCTTGAAAGTGCATTTAATCCATTCAAGTTCAGTTTAAGAGGTATGAATTTACTGCTGTATTGTGTGTGTTGCGTGTGTGTATATGGTGTTGATGGTTTTTTGTTCCATATATTTTTCTGTGCTAAGCTCATTTTGTTTATGCATTTTCTTATCATTTCTTTCATTGCTACTGTTTTAGTGCTTACTGAAACTTCATCATTTTCTTTTCTTTTTTATTTTGGTGAGGTTTATTAATTTTCTTTGAGGTTACCCTTCAATTTATTGCTATCTTCCCAATTTTAAAGCAGTCATTTTATCTTTATACCCTCTTGATTTTCCATTTGGGAGTTCTGTAACTACTTCATTTATTTTTTTGTTTTTAATTATCATCATTTATAAATTGATATCTGATTTCCTATTTTCAGTCTTGTAGGTTTATTTTATTTTTGACACTTCTATATCTGGGTTGATTTCTAGGTGATGTTGCCATACGTCTTAATTTCTGGATGATGTCTGTCATTGTCAGTTCTCTGTCCAGAGGACTCCCTTTAGCATTTCTTGTAAGGTTGGTCTGATTTTTGCAAATTCCCTTAATTTCTGTTTATTTGGGAATATCCTAATTTCACCATCATAATTGAGAGAAAATTTTTCTGAATATATAATTCTTGGCTGGCAATTTTTTTCTTTCAGTGTTTTATATATGTTATTCCATTGTCTTTTGCCTACTTTTTTTTTTT
>NW_006921632.1:8908918-8912315 GCF_000298275.1 Orycteropus afer afer
CAGCAAACCTGTTCCCCACCTTTATTTTTCCCCCCAAATGATTTTGAGTTTTGTTCCACATTGTTCTCCCTGTCTATCCAGGATCTCCTACAAAGATCCTCTTCCAAGTGGTTGACAGCAGTAACCAAGCACCATCTATTTCTTCTGGTCTCATAGTCATATAGTCTGCAGATTGGATGGGTTACCAGTCACTAGGACTAGTTGTTCCCATGAATTTTTAGTTTTCTTCATTCTTCTTGGCTCTGGACGAGGAGAGACCCATCGTTGCATCTAGACGGCACCTTGCAAACTTTTAAGATCTAGTTGCTACTCACCACAGTAGGAGGTGGAACAATGTTTGTTGAGCTTCTTGAATGCATATCTTCTCATCTTTCATGATATTAGGGAAACTTTCTTCTAACAAATCTTTGGTAATTTTCTCAGTGCTTTTTGTTTTTTGTATCTTCCTATTCTGGAATCTGATCACACATAAATTATTCCCCTTGATGGTGTCTCAAATGATTCTTAGGATTTCTTCTTCTTCTTCTTTTTTATTGCTCCTCTAACAATAACAACAACAGATTCATTTTGAGAGAATTGCCTTCAATCTCATTAATTCTCTGTTCCATTGATTCAGTTCTATTCCTTTTGTCTTTCCAATGTATTATCTATTTCTAAAATGTAATATTAATCTTCTGGATTTCTATTTTATTGCTTTTGTGTAGTTTGTAATTTTCCATTTATTTTGTCAATTTGTTCTTTTTTCTTTTTTAATTCTTATACAGTTTTGTCTGTTTTCCTTGATTTTGTCTGTGGTTTCCTCAAAGTTTCTCTCAATCTATTGTTGTTGTTTTCAGGTGCAGTCAAGTCATCTCCAACTCATAGTGACCTTATGCACAGAAGAACAAAACAATGCCCAGTGCTGTGCTAGCCTCACGATCCTTGCTATACCTGAGCCCATGATTGCAGCCAATGTGTCTATCCATCTCATTGAGGGCCTTCCCCTTCTTTGTCAACCATCCACTTTACCAAATGTGATATCCTTCTCCAGAGAATGGTTCCTTCTGACAACATGATCAAAGTAGAAGAGATGAAGTCTGGCCATCACTTCCAAGGAGCATTCCAGCTGTACTTCTTTCATAACATATTTGTTAGTCCTTTTAGCATATCATGGTACTCTTAGCATTCTTCTCCAACACCACAACTCAAAAACATCAACTCTTCTTTGGTCTTCCTTATTCGTTATTGAGCTCTCACATGCATAAGAGGCAAACAAAAATACCATGACTTGGATTAGGTGCACCTTAGTCTTCAAGGAGACATCTTTGCTCTTCATCACTTGAAAGAGGTCTTTTGCAGCAGATATGCCCAATGAAATATATCATCTGATGTCTTGACTGCTGTTTCCATTGGTGTTGATTGTAGAACCAAGTAATATGAAGTGAAGTCCTGGACAACTTCAATCTTTTCTCCATTTGTCATGAAGCTCTTTATTGGACCTGTTGTGAGGACTTTTGTTTTCTTTATATTGAGGTGCAATCCATACTGCAGACTGTAGTCTTTAATCTTCATCAGTAAGTGCTTCAAGTCATCCTCACTTTCAGCAAGCAAAGTTGTGTCATCTGCATATCACAGGTTGGTAATGAGTCTTCCTTCAATCCTGATGCCACATTCTGCTTCGTACAATCAAGTTTCTCAGGTTATTTGCTCAGAATACAAGTGGAATAAGTATGGTGAAAGGATACAACCTTGACACGCTCCCTTCTTGATTATGAGCCATGCAGTATGCCCTTGTTCTATTTGAAATACAGCCTCCTGATCTATGTACAGGTTCCCTATGAGTACAATCAAGTGCTCTAGAATTCCCATTCTTCTCAATGTTATCCATAATTTGTTATGATTCACACAATCAAATGCTTTACCATAGTCATTAAAACATAAGTAGACATCTTTCTGGTATTCTTTGCTAACAGCTAAGATCCATCTGACATCAGCAATGATATCCTTTGTTCTACGTCCTCTCTGAATCCAGCTTGCATTTCTAGAAAGCTCTCTGTCAATATGCTTCTGCAACCATTTTTGAATTATCTTAAGATTTTACTTGCATGTGATACTAATGATATTGTTTGATAATTTCCACATTCTGTGGGATCACCTTTTTTGGAATGGATACAAATATGGTTTTCATCCAGTCAGGTGGCCGGGTAGCTGTCTTCCAATTCTCTTGGCATAACTGAATGAGTGTCTCCAGTATGTCATCCATTGAAACATCTCAATGGGTATTCTGTCAATTCCTGGAGCCTTGTTATTCACCAATTCTTTCAGTGCAGCTTCAACTTCTTCCTTCAGTACCACTGGATCTTGAACATATGCTACCTTCTGAAATAGATGAACAACAACCAATTCTTTTTGGTGCAGTCACTCTGTGTATTCTTTTCATGTTCTTTTGATGTTTTCTGCATCATTCAATATTTTGCCCCTAGAATCTTTCAATATTGCAACTCATGCCTTAATTTTTTTTCTCAGTTCTTTCAGCTTGAGAAATGCCAAGCGTGTTTTTCCCTTTTGGTTTTCTAACTCCAGGTCTTTGCACATTTCATTATAATAATTGACTTTGTCTTCTCAAACTGCTTTTTGAAATTTTCTATTCAGCTCCTCTATCTTGTCACTTCTTCCATTTGCTTTACCTACTGCCCATTCAAGAGCAAGTTTCAGAGTCTCTTCTGACATCCATTTTGGTCTTCTCTTCCTTACATGTCTTTTTAATGACCTCTTGCTTTCTTCATAGATGATCTTCTTGATGTCACCCCACAATTCCTCTGGTTTTTGGTCATTGGTGTTCAATGCATCAAATCTATTCTCTAAATGGTCTCTAAATTCAGAAGCGATATACTCAATGTCATATTTTGGCTCTCATGGATTTGTTTTAATTGTCTTCAACTTCAACTTAAACCTGCATATGAGCAGTTGATGGTCTGTCCCCTAATCAGCTCCTGGCCATTTTTGGCCTAAGGTATTGAAATTCTCCATTGCCTCCTACTACAGATATAGTCAATCTGATTCCTGTGTATTCCATCTGGTGAAGTCCACATGTACAGCCATTGCTTATGTTGTTGAAAAATGTATTTGCAATGAATAAATCATCGCTCTTGCAAAATTCTATCATGCCATCTCCAGTGTTATTTCTATTACCAAGGCCATATTTCCCAACTACCGGTAACTCTGTTTCCAATTTTTGCATTCCAGTCACCGGTGATAATCACCACATTTATCACCACATTTTGATTGCATGTTTGGTCAATTTCAGACTGCAGATGTTGGTAAAAAAATTCATTTTCCTCATCTTTGACTTTGGTGGTTGGTGCATAGATTTGAATAATAGTAGTATTAACTGTTCTTCCTTGTAGGCATATAGATA
>NW_006921632.1:8913130-8918993 GCF_000298275.1 Orycteropus afer afer
ATTCCTCGGGAGGAAGATGGGGCATTCAACTTCCATAGTGATACTGCCTCGGAAACCCAAGGAGGGGTCGCTATGAGTTGGGTCTGACTGGATAGCACATAACAACAACAACAACAAGTTGTTCCTAACCCCTTTGCACCTGCCCACCTTGGGCCCCGGCCTTAAAATAAAGCTTCTCTCAAGCAAAAAGCAGCCCCGAGCCTCAGGCCATAATCCATTAGAGGTACCTACATATAATAAAGGAGCTCTGGTGGTGTAGTGCCTAAGGCATTTGACTGTTAACCAGAAGGCTGGCAGTTCAAACCCACCAGCCACTCCTTGGAAGGAAGGTTGGGCAATGTACTTCTCTAGTGATACCACCTTGGAAACCCAAGGAAGGGTTGCTATGAGTCAGGTCCAACTCGATGGCAATGTGTTTTTGTGTTGTAAATATAATAAATGTAATTCTTTTGAATTCCTTTTCAGGTAATTGCACAAGCATATCTTCCTCTGTATTTTGGTTACTTGTTTGAGATAGCTTGTCTTTTCTGTGTGTGTGATTTAAGGTTGTCTGTTGTCTGAGACATCATAGTGTTATTGTACTAATTTGTTGATTGTATGTTGGCTTGCTTAATGCTAATTTTTGTTTTGTTCCACTTTAATATATCCAGGCAACAGGGTGGCTGTGTTACTCTAGTCCTAGTTAGGCAGCACTGGGGTGCTTACCACCCCAGTCTCTGGGTGGATTTGGTAGCAAGTGTAAGTGTGAGTATGACTCTTTGATCACTGATCATGTAGGGCAGCTGAGGGCATGCTAAGCGGGTATTGATTGCTGTCTGTCATCAGTCCAGTAGTACTAGAGCCATTGGTGGCCATTGTCCAGTGGGTGCGACAGCAGGTGTGGGTGGGTATGGTTGGGTAGGGTCAGTGGCTCCCAACTCTCTGTTTGCCTGATCACTGATACAGGTGCTGGTGCAGTCCTGGACAAATGGAGCTGGTTATCTAGTTCCTGCTCCAATGGGAATGCTGCTTGCAATAATTCAAAATGACAGTGCTATGCCAGTTGGCAGTTTATTAGTCTTTGTTCACAGTTTTCTTTCAGTCTTTTCCTCTCATCAGTATTTGATCTACTTCTTTATCCTTTTCTTTAAAGCTCTGGGATCCAGGATTGTCCTCCATAGCCATTTGTTTTTTCAAGTCTTTGTTGTCGAGGGTCTGGATAGTGTATCTGCCTAGCCTGCCATCTTGGAAAGTCCTCCTCAGTATGTACTCTTATAGATATTTAGTCATCATTTAGACTAAAAAACCCATTACTTATCCCTGTCAAGTAGATTCCAATTCATAATGACTCTAAAGGACAGAGCAGAACTGCTCCATAGGATTTTCAAGCCTATTACCTTTACAGAAACAGATTGCCACATCATTCTCCTATGGAGTGGCTAGTGGATTCAAACCACCAACCTTTCAGTTATCAGCCTTGGAAACCCTTTGGGGAAGTTCTATTCTGTCCTATAGGATCACTATGAGTTGGAATCAACTCAATGACAACGTGTTTTAATCATACAGAAGCAGATTTCCACATTTTCTTCCAAAGAGTAGCTAGTGGGTTGGAGCTGCTCACCTTTTGGAGAGCAGCTGAGCACCTAAATACGCACCACTAGGGCTACTTTGTTTAGACTAGTGATCTTCAAACATTTTTGATCATGTGCCCATATTAGTAAAAAAAAAAAGGTTTGAGCATATACACAAATACTTAATTTTAAATTATTTAACAAACCTATATTAATAGGTTATATACAATATTAAAGTTTTACTAAGATAGAATTTTCTTAGAAAGAAGATTTAAAAATAAATATAAGTAGACATTTTAATGCTTATAGCTTCCTATAGTGTACTTCTGTATTCCCTTGCATTCCCCTGGGTTTTATTTTTCACATTTCTGAGCCTGCTGGTATGACAAACAATAATGTTTACTAGGTTACCAATATGGTTTCTTCCCATATCTTGATGTTTTCTCCTGGATTTATTTATGTTCTTATTGGATTATTTTCCCTGAAGGTGCTTTCCAAGTGGGTATTCATATGCCAAACTTTTTGATTATACTTGAGAATACCTTTATTACACCCTCACATTCAAATAATAGTTTGCCTGGATATAAAATCCTAGTTTCAATAAATGTTGTTTTCCATCAAAACTTTGAAAATATTACATCATTATCTACTTGCATCCAGTGTTGTTAAGAAGTATGATGTGAATTTTATTCTTGTTCGTGTGCAAGTGATATGCTTTTGTCACTAGGAGGCCTTAGAAAGTTCTCTTTGCCTTTCATGTTCTGAAATTTCAACCATAATAACTTTAGGTGTAACTTTTTTCTTCTGTTTTCTGTGAGTCCTTTAAATTTGAGGTCTCTCATCTTTCTTTAGGAGCTCTGGTAGCATAGTGGCTAAAGCACTGCTAACCAGAAGGCTGGCGGTTCAAACCCACCAGCCATTCCTCAGAAGGAAGGTTGGGCAATCCTACTTCCGTAGTGATACTGCCTCGGAAACCCAAGGAGGGGTCGCTATGAGTCAGGGCCGACTCGACGGCACATAACAACAAACAACAACAACATCTTTCTTTAATTCTGTGTCATTATTTTTTCAGATATTTCCTGTTTTCCTCACCCCAATCTACTTTATTGCTTTCTGGGACTTCTATTGTATAGTTATTAACATTTTTACTACTATCTTCTATATATTTTAAAATTGTTTTGCATTCTTTCTTTAGTCCTTTCTGATATCTTTTCATAGCATTCTTCAACCTGATTTTTCAGTTCATCAGTTTGTTCTTTGGATCTATCTCTTCTGCTATTTATCAATTATTTCTACTGCATTTTATATATTCAGTGTCTCCAATTGGTTTTTCTTCAAATGTTTTTTCTTTGCTTAATGTTTCTAATTTTCTCCCTTTGAGAATTTTTATTTCACATAATTTAAATCCTTGTTCTATCTAGTTAATCCTGCTTTCTCTTGTATAATCAAACTAAAACCAAACTTACTGCCGTTGAGTCGGATCCAACTCATAGCGACCTCCCCTTGGGTTTCTGAGGCAGTATCACTACGGAAGTAGATTGCCCATCTTCCTTCCAAGGAGTGGCTTGTGGGTTTGAATGACCAGCCTTCTGATGAGCAGTTAAATGCCTTAGGCACTATGCTACCAGAGCTCCCTTCTCTTGTATAAGTTGTCTAATTTGTTGTTTTTCTTTTATGTTTTTAAGGTTTATGCTTCTCAGATATCTTACTTTTCCCTCCTGGGAGTTTATGTTCACTCTGATTTACTAGATACCTTATTTGGTAATATGTACCTCAGGGGAGAGGCATAAAGCACAGGTCTTAATTTGTGGTCCCCTAAATGAGTGGGGGAAGACTATGAATCAGAGGGGAAAGCCTCTGGTATTGCATTAATTCCCTTTTGTCTCTCCCTACACACACACACACACACACACACACACACATACACACACATGCAGCAGATGGCCCTGCCTCTCAGGGAACCTCCCAGTAAAATCCTCCAACATTCCTTTCTCAAGGCTACCTCCCACTTTTGTAATTGCCTGGCCCATAGAGGGACTGTTGTTGTTGTTATGTGCCCTCGAGTCAGACCCGACTCATAGCGACCCCTCCTTGGGTTTCCGAGGCAGTATCACTGCAGAAGTAGATTGCCCTGTCTTCCTTCCGAGGAGTGGCTGGTGGATTTGAACCGCCAGCCTTCTGGTTAGCAGTCAAGTGCCTTAGGCACCATGCTACCAGAGCTCCCATAGAGGGACTAGGAGAAGAAAAGATGCTTATTGACCAGTGAGGCCACTGGGACCTACTATCATCCCCCTCTGATTCCAACCAGTACCAAATAGTGCCCTGACATTTCTTGATCCTCTGGCTAGCGTTAGGATTTTATTGCTATTTTGCTTCTCATACGGTGGCCATAAGACAGGCTCAAGGAAATATGGGGCACAGAAAATGTCACTTCCCAACTATCCCCATCCCTGGCACCTGGCTTTCCTTTGGTCCAGGCTGTCATTTCCTGCAACATAGGGACTCCAGTTATGATCTACTTATCTGAGGATTTCTCACTGTCTTGGGATCCATTAACCAATTATTTGCTTTTATGGTTTATCCAGTGTTGGTGAAACCAAAGGAAGAAGATAGTGCTTTTTTTTGGCCACCTTGCTTCATTGGAATCATAAGTAATCTACATTTATAACTGCAGTGTCCACCAGGGGAACGTGGAGTATGTTGGTCTTGGTGTTGCCCAGATTTTCTTCCTTCTATATTGTATTGATTCTTTCTTATTCAGGGATTTCAGTGCTACATGAGTCTGAGCATTTCTTTTTTCAGGGAGATTATCATTCTCTTTGGGCATAATTGCTCAAAATTTAGGCCTAAACTGAGAGCATGCATCAATTGTATTCATATTTCTGTAATTCATGGGTTTTTGCCTTAGGATTCCTGGATAGGCTGTGAATCTCCAAAACTTTTATGTAAAATTGTGTGACTGTGCAGAGAAGATCTGTGGCTTTAATTTATTGAAAGGAATTTACATTTTTGAAAGGATACTCCAATTATTTCCATTCTTATTTCTTATTTCACAAATATATGAGCTAGAACTGTTGGAGGTGTGGCTTTTCAAAATGTGGGAATGAATTAGGTATGGGGAGGAGGAGAGAAGAGAAAACTCATATAAAAAGGTAGTGTAGCCTGGTCATGAAGAGCATGGACTTGAGCATGAGATTTTCTTGATAGGAACCCTGACTTGGATTTACTAACTGCATTACTATTGGCAAGTTAATTAACCTCAGTTTCATCTGTAAGCCTGGTAACCAACAAAAATTTCCTTCCATATATGAACCTTTTCTTGACTTTGTAAAATAATGATCTAATGCAATATTTGTCCTTCTGTGATTGACTTATTTTACTCAGCATAATGTCCTTCAAGTTCTTCCATGTTATACAGCGTTTTGTAGATTCTGTGTTATTCTTTAGTGTTGCATAGTATTCCATTGTGTTTATGTACCATAGTTTGCTTATCCATTCTTTTGTTGATGGGCACTTAGATTGTTTCCATCTTTTTGCTATTGTAAATAGTGCTGCAATGAACCTGGGTATGCCTGTATCAGTTCTTGTCCTGGCTCTCACTTCTTTAGGATATATATAGTAATGGGATTGCTGGATCCAATGGTATTTCTCATTCCAACTTCTTAAGGAATCACCATATTGCTTTCCACAGTGGTTGTATCATTTGGCAGTCCCACCAGCAGTGTATGAGAGTCCCAATCTCTCTACATTCTCATCAGCATTTGTCATTTTCTGTCTTGTTCAACTTTGCTATTAGTGCTGGGTCAAGATGGAATCTTATTGTTGTTTTGATTTGCATCTCTCCAATGGCTAGTGATCATGAACATTTCTTCACGTGTTTGTTGGCCACCTGAATATCCTCTTTGGTGAAATGTCTATTCATGTCCTCCCATTTTTTAAGTGGATTGTTTGTCTTTTTGTTGTTGAGGTGTTGGAGTTTTCTATAAATTTTAGAATGAGTCTCTTATAAAGGCCATTTTCAGATTCAGAAGACTTTAGTTCAAACCTTCTTGAGTTCAACACTTGGTAGCTGAGTGGGTCACTGTATCTGTCAGGGTTCTCCAGAGAAAGAAAGAACAGGTCCCTGTGTACACACACACACACGTATATATACATACACATATACCTGCATATACATGCCTTAGGTTGGGAATAAAATCAGTGAAACTTATCATCAACAACAGTGAAGCCTATATATATCATATATATCTATATATATCTATATATCTATATATATATCTTATGTATCTATCTTATATATATATATATCTTAT
>NW_006921632.1:8919903-8928595 GCF_000298275.1 Orycteropus afer afer
ATATATAAACAGGTAATGGAACTCTATTATTAGAATAGAGTTCTATTACCTGTTTTTCCTCAGAAAGATTTCCTAGTTCTTTGTTTACTTACTTACATTATCTTATCTTGTTTTTCTTGTTTGAACTGAAGTTGTCTGTTGTCTCTGAGACATGTTTGAAGTTGTTGTTTTTATTTGTTGGTTATGTGTTGATTTGTTTCATCCTGTTTGTTTTGTTTTGTGTTGCTTCAATATGTGTGGATGGGTAGGCAGGTGTGCTTCTTTGGTTGTTAGCTTGGCAGCACTGGGGCACTTCCAAGCTGTCTATGGGTTGGGGAAATAACTGGAGGGAAGGTAGATGTAGGTCTCTGTCATAAAGAGGAGCTGCGGGTGGGATGAGCAGGTGTTGTCTGCTGTCTGTTGTTGAACCAAGTGGTGCAGAAGCTGATGATGATGCTTACCCATTGGGTGGGTGATTGGTGGTGTAATAGATATGGCTGTGATATAGATATGTGATAGATAGATAGATAGATAGATAGATAGATAGATAGTGGAGAGTTACTAATCCTCTCTTGTTGCATGGAGCAGGAAAGAAAAAAAATATATATCCAAGGAGAAAGAAGAACAGAAGAGAAAGAAAAGAAAAATATATAGAATAAAAATGAAAAAGAAAAGGGGAGTGGATAAGAAGATTGATCAAAATAAAAGAGGAAGAGGCAGAGATGAACAGATTAAAAAAGGAAGAAAAATTGATAAAAAAGAAAAGGAGAAATTGGGGAAAATAAGAAAACTGACAAGGAGGGACTTTTGTAGTTATGGTCAGCCAGCTGTGTGGGCTGTGGAGGTGAAAGGAACCTGGTGTGAGTGAGCACTTCCAAGAAAGGAGGCTGCAAGTGTATGTCTCTTGTGTTTAGTATAAGATCAATCAGCGAAGTAAACACAAGAAGGAAGAGCTATAGCCCCTGAGTCTGTCTGTTTGGAGTGTGTTGCTCAGAGTGGTTAGACTGCAGAAGAGCTGGCCAGGGGATACCGGTGGGACTTCCCTAGCCACCAGCTTGGTGAGGGCGGGGAGAGATTTCATTCCTGTTCTCAGGGAAGTTGTGCTAGTTGGAGTGAAGAATGTAGCTCTCCCAGTTGCAATTCACTGTCATGGGTCTGGCACTCTTCTGGGCACACACAGCCACTGACAGTGCCTAAGGTATCTGACTCCTAACCAGAGGCTAGTGGTTCAAACCCACCAGCCATTCCTCAGAAGGAAGGTTGGGCAATCTACTTCCATAGTGATACTACCTTGGAAACCCAAGGAGGGGTCGCTATGGGTCAGATCCAACTCAATGGCAGTGAGTGAGTGAGTGGTGGCTCAGATTCAAGTGAAAAGCTACCATGAAACTAGCTTCAACTGCCTCAACCTCTCCCAATCACAGAGGTGGGAGGTATCTGGCATGAGAAGGCCCCTCTGAAAGAGGCAGCTGGGAGATGTGACTCTTGTATTCACCATGAAAAAAGACCTGTCAGTGCCTTAGGCTCTGAGTGGGCAAGCTCCAGCCCCTGGCTCTGTCTGCTAGAGGAGAGTTGTTGAGGGTAGCTGGACCACCATGAGGGTGGTAAAGGATGCAGGGAGGTAAAGACAGGGTTTCTCTAGCCACCAAGTTGATGGGGCCAGAAAGAGTGTTTATCCCTCAGCACCAGGATGGTATGTGTTTGTTAGAGTGGGGAATGTAGTTCTCCAGTCAGGATGCACTGGTGTGGGTCTGGTGCCTTTCTGGGCACACATACCCATTTATCAAGTTCTTGTCCAGAGTCAATCAAGTAAGAGGCTGCCCTGAGGCCCTGAGTATAGCTTTTACAACCACCCCAACACAGGTTTTTCCCTCACATAGGTTCTCAGCCCAAACAACTAGTAGCTACTGAAATAGCAACAACAACAAACAAACCTATTGCCATGGCGTCAATTCTGACTCATAACAACCCTCACTGGGTTTCCAAGGCTGTAAATCTTTAGGGAAGTAGATTGCCTCATCTTCCTCCCACAGAGCAGCTGGTGGGTTTGAATTGCAGAACTCGTGGTTAGCAATCAAATGCCTTACCTGTTATACCACCAGAGCTCTTAGTGTCTACTAATGGTGAGTTATTTCATCCTCTTTCTCTGGCTCCCTCTCACTCCACAACTGTCTGTGTCACTGTAAGTTTGACCAATTTCCCTGCTTCTGCTCACCTTGAATTCTCCTGATCTGTCTGTACCGTCTTCATCACTGTATGGATTCTGTGAAGTTGTTTTCTCCTTCTCTGTGCTGTGTCTGTTTTGGTTCTTTAGTGTGACTCCAAAAGAAAATACCACAAGTTGGTAGCCTTAACATAAAGGAATTTATTTTCTTACAGTTTAGGAGGCTAGAAGTCTGAGTTCAAAATGCCAGCTCTAGTGGCTGAGTCAAGGTCCCTTGACCTTGGGCTTCAGCTCTGCCTCTTGCTTCTGGCCCATTGAACTCAGGCAGCTGCTGGAAGCTGAGGCTGACAAACCCAAGGCTGCAAGTAAAATGGCACAATCCCAAGATTATCAAACAACATGGCAGTCCACTAGCTCAAGTCCAGAAACAGTCCCAAGATTGGCAGAGCCAGCATGGCAAGCTGCTGAATGAAGGCTCAGCTAAATGCAAGTTCCAAGCAAGACAAAAAGCTAGATACCTTTCTCAAAGCTTCTTCTTATATACTGGAAGCAAACCACATTCCTAAGGCAGCTACTCAGCTGCTTCATAGATTCCACCATGGAGTTGATTACCAGTTTCGTCATGGAGAATAACTACATCCAGCTCCCCAGCCACTCAAAACCAGGCCCAGCCAAGTTGATACACAACTTTAACTACCAAAGTGTCTGATGTCTCCCTCTGTGTTTAAAATAATGATGCTTCAGACATATTTTTTCTCTACAGTCACTGACCTCGGTCTATCTCCCTTTCTAATCAGTGCTCAATCTAATTCTTTATCCTATCATTTGATATTCAGAATTCCAGGATTATTATTTATACCTGTTTCATTCAGTTTTTCTGGGTCTCTGTTGTAGAAGTGTTGTGCAGAGTGTGTTAGCAGTTCACCATCTTGTCTGCACCTCCAGTATCCCCTTGTTCTTTCTGAATAACTGACTCTCGGTCTATATACAGTTCTGCATGGGCACAATTAAGTGTTCTGGAATTCCAGTTCTTCACAATGTTATCAGAATTTGTTATGATAGAATTGAATGCCTTTGTGTAGTCAATAAAACACAGGTAAGCATCTTTCTGGTATTCTCTGCCTTCAGCCATGATCCATCTGACATCAGCAGTAATATCCCTCATTCCATGTGCTCTTCTGAATCCAGCTTGAATTTATGGGAGTTGCCTGTTGATGCAATTGTTTTTGCGTTATCTTTAGCAAAATTTTACTTGCATGTGATATTAATGATATGTTCGATAACTTCTGCATTCTGTTGGATCACTTGTCTTTGGAATCAGCAGGAAGATAGATCCTTTTGAATCAGTTGGCCAGTTATCTGTCTTCCAAATATCTTGGCACTGATGTGTGAGTGCTTCCACCATTGCATCCATTTGTTGAAATATTTCAATTAGTATTCCATCAATTCCTGGAGCCTTGTTTGTTCCCAATGCCTTCAGTACAGCTTGGCTTTCTTCCTTCAGTACCATTAGTTCTTAATCACATACTAATTTCTGAAGTGGCTGAATGTTGACCAATTATTTCTGGTACAGTGACTCTATAGTCCTTCCACCTTCTTTTGATGCTTCCTGCTTCATTCATTTTTTTTTTTTTTTTTTGCCATAGAATCCTTCAGTATTGCAACACGAGGCTTGAATTTTTTTCTTCAGTTCTTCTAGCTTAAGAAATGCCGAGCATGATTTTCCCTTTTGGTTTTTCAACTCCAGGTCTTTGCACATTTCATTATAATTTCTTACTTTGTTTTCTTGTGCTGTCCTTTGGAATATTTTGTTCAGTTCTTTCACATGATCATTGGTTTTGTTTGCTTTAGCTCATCTACTCTTTGCGTTGCTATGACGCTGGAAGCTATGCTACCAGTATTTCAAATACCAGCAGTGTCACCCATGTTGGACAGGTTTCATTAGAGCTTCCAGACTAAGACAGACTAGGAAGGACATGTGATCTACTTCTAAAAAGAAATTGGCTGGTGAAATACTTACTAATAGCAGCAGAACACAGTCTGCTATAGTGCTGGAAGATGAGCCTCTCAGGTTGGAAGGTACTCAAAATAGAACTGGGGAAGAGCTGTTTTCTCAAAGTAGAGTCCACCTTAATGGCATGGATGGAATAAAGCTATCATGAGGTTTCTTTGCTGATGTGGCATGACTCAAAATGAGAAGAAATAGTTCCATGAAGTAAACATCCATTAATAGTCAGAACATGCAATGTACAAAGTACGAATCTAGGAAAATTGAGAATTGTCAGAGATGAAATGGAACACTTGAAAACTAATATGCTAAGCATTAGGGAACTGAAATTGACTGATATTGGCCATTTTGAATCAGACAATTATTTGGTGTAATATGCGGGAATGGCAAATTGAAGAGGAGTGGTGTTCCATTCATTGTCAAAGAGAACATTTCAAGATCTAACCCAAAGTACAATGTTGCCAATGATAGGATAATATTCCATACACCTACAAGGAAGACCAGTAAATACAAATATTGTTTAAATTTACACAAAAACTCAAAAGTAAACTCACTATTGTCAAGCCAAATCTGACACACAGTGACCCCTCCTTGGGTTTCCGAGACAGTATCTCTACGGAAATAGGCTGCCCAATCTTCCTTCCAAGGAGTGGCTGGTGGGTTTGAACTTCCAGGCTTCTGGTTAGCAGTCAAAGGTCTTAGGCACTACACCACCAGAACTCCATTAATGCCAAAGATGAAGAAATTGAAAATTTTCATCAACTTCTGAAGTCTGAAATTGATAAGACATGCAATCAAGATGCATTGATAATTAGTTGTGATTGGAATGTGAAATTTGAAACAAAGAGGGATTGGTAGTTGGAAAATGTGGCCTTGGTAATAGAACTGACAGTAGAGATCACATGATAGAATTTTGCAAGACCAATAATTTATTCATTGAAAATCCATTTTTTAACAACAGACTATCACTATACCTGTGGACTTTGCTGGATAGACTAACAGGAATCAAATCAACTACATCTGTGGAAAGAGGTGATGGAGAAGCTCAATATCATCAGTCAGAACAAGGCCATGGGCTGACTGTTGAACAGACCATTAATTACGCCTATAAAAGATCAAGTTGAAGCTGAAGAAAATTAAAACAAGTCCACGAGAGCCAAAGTATGAGCTTGAGTATATCTCATCTGAATTTAGAGACCATCTCAAGAATAGATTTGATGCATTGAACTAATGACCTAAGACGAGAGGAATTGTGGGATGATAGCAAGGACATCATACATGAAGAAAGCAAAAGGTTATTAAAAAGACAGGAAAGAGGTTGGGCTTACCTTCAGCTCAAATTGGACTCATGATTTTAGAAGGTGTCTTAGTTTGGGTTCCTCCAGAAGCCAACCCTGAGGCAAGGAATCATGAGTGGTTTGTTTGGGATGTGATGCCAGGAGACACCACTAGAGACATTGCAAAAAAAAAAAAAAAAGACAAGACAGGAAGGATAGGAAAGACCAAAATGGGTGTCAGAAGAGACTCTTGAATATAGAGTAGCTAATAGTCTATTGGAAAAAAGGAAAAAAAAAAAACCTCACTACTGTCAAGTCGGATCTGACTCATTGTGACCCTATATACAACAGAACGAAACACTGCATGGTCCTATGCCAACCTCATAATACTTGCTATTCCAGAGCCCAATGTTGCAGCCATTGTGTCAATCCATCTTGTTGAGGGTCTTCCTCTTTTTTGTTGACCCTCCACTTTACTGAGCATGATATCCTTCTCCAGGGAATGGTTCCTTCTGACAAAATGACCAAAGTAGGTCAGATGAAGTCTGGCCATTCTCGCCTCCAAGGAGTGTTCCAGCTGCACTTCTTCCAGGAGAGATTTGTTAGTTCTGGCAGTTCATAGGAGAATTTTTCTGAAGAATTAAATATGAAACAACTTTTTTTTATGATGGATAATTTTATGAAAACAAAACCCAATTTTGTATTTGGGCATATCCCAAAACTATGAAAAGACTGTTGTTGTTGTTATGTTCTCTTGACTCAGATTCGACTCATAGCAACCCCTCCTTGGGTTTCCAAGGCGGTATCACTATGGAAGTAGATTTCCCAACCTTCCTTCTGAGGAGTGGCTGGTTGGTTTGAACTGCCAGCCTTCTGGTTAGCAGTCAAGTGCCTTAGGCACTATGCTACTGGAGTTCCTAGCCAATTATATGTATAGTTTATATATAATAACATATAACTATATGTTATTATAAACATAACAAAAAAACTTTCTCCATTAACTGTTATTCTCTTCATCTTATAAATTTAAAGACCTGAGAACAACTTGCAATGAAGTATGATTTGCAGTATATTACCATGTACTAATTTTTCTTTTATGGGGTGTTTTGGTTACCTAGTACCACTCTAACAGGAATATACCACAAATGGGATAGCTTGAACAAATAGGCATTTATTCTCTTAACAGTTCTGGAGGCTAGAAGTCTGAGTTCCAGGTGCCAGGCTTTAGGGACTGGGTGAAATCCCCTCCACCTTGGGCTCCAGCTCTGCCTCTTGCTTCTGGCCCACTTGAGCTGGAGGTATCTCTTCACTCAGGCAGCTGCTAACTTCTGAGGCTGACAAACCCAAGTTTGCCAAGTGAAAAGGCACAGTCCTGATATTACCAAACCACACAGGAGGCCATTAATTCAAATCCATTAAATGTCCCAGGATTGGCAGGGCAACAGGGTAGGCTGCTGAACAATGACTCGGCTACATGGAGGGTTCAAGCATGCCATAAGTTAGAGACCCTCCTCAAATCTGCTTCTTATATACGGGAAGCAGACCACATATCTAAAGGAGCTACTCAGCTGCTCCAGTAGATTCCACCATGGAAATGATAGCCAATCTCACCATGGGGAATACCTACATCCCGCTGCCAAGCCACTTAGCCAGGCTAGCCAAGTTAACAACAACCTTAACTACCACATGGGGATAATGACAGTAATTTTCTCACTGGGTAGTATGGAGATTCAAAGAGATAATTTGAAGTAAAGTCCTTGGTCCAGTGACCAATACATTGTAAGGGCTCTAAAAGGTTAATTATTATTAATACCTAATGTGACCATATGTTGTAGATGTTCCTGTCCATCCCCATAGTAGGAAACAATATAAGATGGGCATGGAATTCTCCCTCTTTTCTCCAACTGTGGATTAGATGCCAGCCTAGTTTTATGATGCAACCTCCATAAGAACTATTGGAAGATTTCACCAGAATCCATAATGCATCATGGGGGTGGCCACCAGTGGTTGCATCCTTCTTCTTGCATCCCATTGGGACACTATTAAAACAGGGTTACATTTGGTACTCTAGTGCTGCTCTAACAGAAAATACCACAGATGGAATGGCTTGAACAAAGAGGTATTTATTCTCACAATTTAGGGGTCTAAAAGAGGAGCTCTGGTAGCCTAGTGGCTAAGGTACTTGACTGCTAACCAGAAGGCTGGTGGTTCAAACCCACCAGCCACTCCTCGGAAGGAAGGTTGGGCAATCCTACTTCCGTAGTGATACTGCCTCGGAAACCCAAGGAGGGGTCGTTATGAGTCAGGGCTGCCTCGACGGCACATAACAACAACAACAACAACAAGTCTAAGTTCAAAATGCCACCTCTAGAGGCTGGGTCAAGGCCCCTTGACCTTGGGCTTCAGCTCTGCCTCTTGCTCCTGGCTCACTGAAGCTGGAGGCTTCTCTGAATTCAGGCAGCTGCTGACATCTGAGGCTGACAAACCCAAGGGTGACAAGTACAATGGCACAGTCCCAAGATTATCAAATAACATGGCAGGTCACAGGTTCAAGTTCAGAAACAGTCCCAAGATTGGCAGGGAACAGTGGCAAGCTGCTGAACAACTCAGCTGCATGCAGAGTCTAAGCATGCCAAAAGCTGAGACCTTTCTCAAACTCCTCTTTATATCCTGGAAGCAGACCACATATCTAAGGCAGCTACTCAGCTGCTCCAGTAGATGCCATCATGGAGCCTCATCACGGGGAATAACTACATCAAGCTGCTCAGCCACGCAAAACCAGGCCAAGCCAAGTTGACACACAGCTTAACTACTACACAGTCTTCCTTATCTTGACATATTTGAACAACTAGATTTCCAAACAACAGTTGCTGACTATAGTCAGTTTGGACTTCGCACATAATCTAAGACCAGTTCAGAATCATGTATAACTAGTTACCATGAAATAGTCTTGCCTCCTTCTGAAATTACATAGATGTCTTTCCTTAGTGTCTTAGCCAGTTAAACCAGGTAATGTCTTTAGAAATTACTTTTGTTCAGATTTCTTAACACACAGATAAAGAGAGAAAACAACCCTTAAATTTCCTTGGTGATAATAGTACCAGAGGCATATTTAAGCACCTCTGTGGTTTGAATGGCAAGGGAGAGGGAAAATATATTTATCACCTTGTTGGTCTCCTATTTTTACCTTATGAAGACTGGCCAATTATAAGAATAACAGCAGGTGGCTACCGGCAAGATGGCGGACTAGGCAGAAGGACTGCA
>NW_006921632.1:8935911-8958658 GCF_000298275.1 Orycteropus afer afer
AAAAAAAAAAAAAAGAATAACAGCAAACTTGGATTTTTTCCCATAACTGTTATCCTCTTTATCCTTTAAATTTAAAGATCAATCTGAGAACAACTGGTGTTGCAGTGTGATTCAAGTAAATGTGATTATTATGGTGAATCAGGAGAACCTGACAATGTGATTTCTTGTCACATTAAAGGAAGTACCATCTTCATGGCTCATAGAATGAAGGGTATTTTAAGGCAATTTGCCTCAAGTCTAGAGAACATTTCAGTATGAGAATGAATTTTAGTTTGACATGGATAGCAGGCATGTGTATCAAATAGCAGATGTGTATCAAATAGCATCTACAGCTTATGAAAGTTAATTTTTCACGACCAGGAAGGTATAAAAACAGTAATGTTTCCCATTTTAAAATGTCTTTTGTATCAACTAGCAATGTAATATATTAGAGTTAAAAAAATCACAGTCCATAAATAGTACTGCCTTGGAGTCCTCATCCTTAGATGGGGTGAACAGGATGGGGATTCCTCTCCCCAGTGATGAGCTGAAATCCAACTGTCCATGCAACATTTACATTTCGTTGTCTCAAAAGCACATTTAACTCATCATGCTCATTCCAAACCTTGGTTCTCTTCCTGTACTGCCTGTTTTGTGGATGGCACCATCATCCACTTAATTGCACAGAACATAAACTCAGGCAGCATCCTCAGGAAGCCTCCCTCTTCTTACCCTCAATCTGATTCATTTTACCTCTTCTATAGTTGCCACTCCTCGGAAGGAAGGTTGGGCAATCCTACTTCCGTAGTGATACTGCCTCGGAAACCCAAGGAGGGGTCGCTATGAGTCGGGGCCGACTCAACGGCACATAACAACAACAACAACATAGTTGTCTACGGGAGCTCTGGTAGCATAGTGCCTAAGGCACTTGACTGCTAACCAGAAGGCTGGCGGTTCACACCCACCAGCCACTCCTCAGAAAGAAGATAGGGCAATCTACTTCCATAGTGATACTGCCTCGGAAACCCAAGGTGGGGTCGCTATGAGTCGGGTCCAACTCGACGGCACATAACAACAACAACAACAATAGTTGTCTACTTTTCTTCCATTATACTGTGACTTTCCTAGTGTAAGCCACCATCAGAAAGTGCCTGGTGTTATGGATTGAATTGTGTCCCTTAAAAAGATACGTTGAAGTCCTAACCCCAGGATCTGTAAATGTGATTTGTTTGGAATTATTTGATGATGTTATCACTAAGTTAATGAGATCATACCAGAAAAGGGTGGGTCCTTCTGAGTGGTGTTTTATAAGTGGAAGAACAGACATGGAGACAGAGTCCCACAGGGGAAAATGTCATACACACATATATCTACAAGCCAAGGAATGCCAAGGAATGTTCAGGGCTGCCAGAAGCAGAACAAGGAAGGCTCTTCTCCTAGAGCTAACAGAGAGGTCATGGTCCTGCTGACACCCAAATTCAATCTACTAGTCTCCATCACTAGTGAGACAGTAAAAGTACCTATTTAAAAGCATCTACTTTGTATTTTATTGTTACGGGTGCCCTAGGAAATGAAGACATTTCACTTATTGCAAAAGGCTTGCAACTAGTCTTCTTGTATCCATCCACTCTTTCCTGCCACAGTGATCCTTTAAAAATACAACTATGAAACATTATCCCTCAGTCTTAAATCTATCAGTGGCTTCCTATTGGTCTTTCTACATGCTTTGACTAATCTGGTCCCTACCTGCGTATTCAGCTTCATCTGTCATCCTCTTCCCCTTATGAACTCCAGCCACACTAGCTTCAAATGTGTCATGTTCTCTCCCTGGGCCTTTACATTCTTCCCCATTTCCTCTTCCTTATGTTGATGCTTACCACTTTGGAGCTACCAACTAAAGCATCACTTCCTTAAGAAAGTGTTCCCCTCCAACTCCCAAACCAAGTCACATTCCCTTGTTTTAGGCTCCCAATGCATTTCGTGATCATCCTTCAGTTTACTCATTGACATCTGTAATATATGCTTATTTGTGTGATTAATTTCAGCCTTATCATTTAGGATTAATGAAGGCAGGACTGTATCCATTTGACTTACATTACATTCCCAATAACTAGCCCTCAATAGTATTTGCAATGAGTAAGTCGTTGGTCTTGCAAAATTCTATCATGCAATCTCCAGTGTCATTTCTATCACCAAGGCTATATTTTCCAACTAGTGGTGATCCTTTGTTTCCAACTTTTGCATTCCAATTGCCAGTGATAATCAACACATCTTGATTGCATGTTTGGTCAACTTCAGACTGCAGAAGTTGGTAAAAAATTTCAATTTCCTCTTTGTTGGCTTTGGTGGTTGGTGCATAAATTTGTATATAGTAGTATTAACTGGTCTTCCTGGTAGGTGTGTGGATATTATCCTATCACTGACAGCATTGTACTTCAGGACAGATCTTGAAACATTTTTTGTGACAATGAATGCCACCCCATTCCTCTTCAATTTGTCATTGCTGGCATGTAGATCATATGGTTGTCTGATTCATATGGCCAAAACTGGTCCATTTCAGCTCACTGATGCCTGTTGTTGTTGTTGTTGTTATGTGCCGTCGAGTTGGCCCCGACTCATAGCGACCCCTCCTTGGGTTTCCGAGGCAGTATCACTACGGAAGTAGGATTGCCCAACCTTCCTTCCGAGGAGTGGCTGGTGGGTTTGAACCGCCAGCCGTCTGGTTAGCAGGCAAGTGTCTTAGCCACTATGCTACCAGAGCTCCCCACTGATGCCTAGGCTATCAATTTTTATGCATTTCATTTCATTTTTGACATACTTTGCACATTCCATGTTTCGATTAATAATAGATGTTTGCAGCTGTTTCCTCCCATATTAAGTCGTGCCACATCAGCAAATGGAGGTTCCAAAAGCTTTACTCCAATCTACGTCATTAAGGTCAAGTCTATTTTGAAAAGGCAGCTCTTCCTCAATTGTATTTTGAGTGACTTCCAACCTGAGGCGCTCATCTTCTAGCACTGTATCAGACAAAGTTTTCCAATAACACAGTGTTTCACTGTTGTACATAAAGTTTTCATTGGCCATTTCTTTGAGAAGTGGATGGTCCCTTCCTTCTTCCAAGTTTGTCTTAGTCTGGAAGCTCCAATGAAATCTGTCCAACATTGGTGAACCTGCTGGTATTTGAAATACTGGTAGGGTGGCCTCCAGTCTCACAGCAACACACAAGCCACCACAGTATGACAAACTGACAGACAAGGACTTATTCTTTCCAAATACCTTTTTTCAACAACATAAATGAAGGCTATACATGGGGACTCTGCCAGATGGAATACACAGGAATCAGACTGACTACATCTGTGGAAAGAGAAGATGGAGAAGCTCAATATCTTTAGTCAAAACAAGGCTAGGAGCTCACAGTGGAAGAGACGATCAACTGCTCATATGCAAGTTCAAGTTGAAGCTGAAGACAATTAAAACAAATACATAAGAGCCAAAATATGACCTTGATTATATCCCACCTGAATTTAGAGGTCATCCAAATAATAGATTTGATGTATCGAACATCAGTGACCAAAAACCAGATGAATAGTTGGATGACATCAAAACATCAAACATGAAGAAAGCAAAATGTCATTAAAAAGACAGGAAAGGAAGAAAAGACCAAAGTAGATGTCAGAAGAGACTCTGAAATGTGTTCTTGAATGGAGAGTAGCTAAAGCAAATGGAAGAAATGACAAGATAAGAAAGGTGAACAGAAGATTTCAAAGAGCAGCTTGAGAAGATAAGGTCAATTATTATAATGAAATGTGCAAAGACCTGGAGTTAGAAAACCAGAAAGGAAGAACACACTCAGAATTTCTCAAGCTGAAAAAACTGAAGGAGAAATTCAAGCCTCAAGTTGCAATACTGAGAGATTCTATGGGCAAAATTTTGAATGACGCAGGAGACATCAAAGGAAGATGGAAGGAATGCACAGAGTCACTATACCAAAAAGAATTGATCGATGTTCATTCCTTTCAGGGGGTGGCATATGATTAAGAACCAATAGTATTGCAGGAAGAAGTCAAAGCTGCACTAAGGAACTGGCAAAAAGCAAGGCTCCAGGAATTGATGGAATACTCACTGAGATGTTTTTAAACAAACGGATGCTGCCCTGGAGGCACTTACTTGTCAATGCCAAGAAATATGGAAGACAGCTACCTGGCCAATTGACTGGAAGAGATCCATATTTATATCTATTCTAAAGAAATGTGATTTCACAGAATGTGGAAATTATCCAACAATATCATTAATATCACACTCAAGTAAGATCTTGCTGAAGATAATTAAAAAATGGTTACAGCAGTATATTGACAGGGAACTTCCAGAAATGCAAGCTAGATTCAGAAGAGGAGGTGGAACAAGAGATATCACTGCTGATATTAGACGGATCTTGGCTCAAAGCAAATAATACCAGAAAGATGTTTACTTGTGTTTTATTGACTATGGAAAACATTTGACTGTGTCCAAAACCAAACTCACTGCCATCAAATAGGATCCATCTCATAGCAACCCTTCCTTGAGTTTCCGAGGCAGTATCACTATGGAAGTAGAATGCCCAATCTTTCTTCCGAGGAGTGGTTGGTGGGTTTGAACTGCCAGCCTTCTGGTAAGCAATCAAGTGCCTTAGGCACTACGTCACAAGAGCTCCTATTTGTGTGGATCATAACAAATTATGGATAATATTAGGAAGAATGGAAATTCCCAGAGCACTTAAGTGTGCTCACGAGCAACCTGTTCATAGACCAGGAAGCTGTCATTTGAACAGAACAAGAGGATATTACATGGTTTACAATCAGTAATGGAGTGCATCAGGATTGTATCCTTTCACCATAGTTATTCAATCTGTACGGTGAGCAAATAATTTGAGAACCATATGAAAAACATGGCATCAGGATTGGAGGAAGACTCATTAACAACCTGCGATATGCAGATGACATAACCTTCCTTGCTGAAAGTGAAGAATACTTGAAGCACTTATTGATGAAGATTGAAGAATACAGTCTGCAGTATGGATTACACCTCAATATAAAGAAAATGAAAATCCTCACAACTGGACCAATAAGCAGCATCACAATAAATGCAGAAAACATTGAATTTGTCAAAGATTTCATGTTACTTATTTCCATAATCAACACCAATGGAAGCAGCAGTCAAGAAATCAGATGACATATTACAGTGGGCAGATCTGCTGCACAAGATCTCTTTAAAGTGCTGAAGAGCAAAAATGTCTTTTTCAACACTAAAGTGCACCTAACCTAAGCCATGGTGTTTTCAATTGCCTCATATGCAAGTAAAGGCTGGACAATGAATAAGGATGACCAAAGAAGAGTTGATGCCTTTGAGTTGTGGTGTTGATGAAGAATACTGAAAGTATTATGGACTGCCAGAAGAATGAACAAACCTGTCCTGGAAGAAGTGCAGCCAGATGTTCCCTGAAAGCAAGAGTGGCCAAACTTCATCTCACTTACTTTGGTCATGTTGTCAGAAGGGACCATTCCCTGGAGAAGAACATCATGCTTGGTAAGGTGGAGGGTCAAAAAAAAGGGGAAGACCCTCAAGGAGATGGACTGACACAGTGGCTGCAACAATGGGCTCAGGAATAACAAGGATTATGAGGCTGGTGCAGGACTGGGCTTTGTTTTGTACTGTTGTACATAAGGTCACTATGAGTCAGAGCCTTCCCAATGGCACCTAACAACAAAAAACAGCAGCACTCAGTAACTGTGTATTGAAGGAGTGAATTAATGCCAATCCTGGTTTAGGATTTAGACAACAATTAGACAATGTTTTCTGTTTGGAAAACAGAAATGGTTTTCCTGAGACTGATTTTTAAAAAATACTCAAAGCTGTTGCATAATTGTTCTGAGTGATGTGTTATCAGAAGTGATAGGAGCCATACCAAACTGTCTCTACTGGGTATTGTGTGTCATGGTAATAAGACATCTGACATGATTTGGAACATGAAGGAAATGGATTTTGAAAAATCTATTTCCATAAATATATGGATGTTTTTCCCTTCTCATGTGGATCATCTGAAATTGCTTTCAGTGGCTGATGGTGTATTTTATGGCTGGCCCTTCAGGGAAAATGAGGAAAGGTGGTTAGTATGAAGACTTTTTAGATTACAGAAAGGAAAACCTTGACTTGCTTGTCTTTTAATCACTCTTTACAAACATTTAAAGAGATGACATAATTTTAAGCATTCTCTAGATGTTTATTATGAGAAAAGAATGATTAAAATACAAGCACTTCTATACTGGATTATTCAAAATTAGACTTGAGCTCTGGGTACTCTGAAAAGAGTGATCAGATTTCAAAACTTAAAAAAGGTAGAAGATGTCATATGAGTAACATAGGATAACTAAAGTATCACAGAGGAAAGCAGACAATTCTTTGTCAAGAAAGCTCCACTTTCCTAATAGAATATTCAAAAACCTTCATATCATTTCCAATGGAGGAGTAGATTTTTAAACCTTCCTGTAATATGCCTCTCCACTGCCCACTTCTCCACTTTCGCCTCTAAGGCTAATGTCCTCTTGATTGTAGAGGAAGCAATATGCAAATGTGGTCAGATGACCACATCTGACAAACAAAAAATTGATGCAATTAACTAGATAGAAGTTGCAGCTGAGTGGTGACGGTGGCTGTGGTGTATACTTGATCTGGAGATTACTTTTGTTCAACCTGCAAAGAGTTAAAGGCATTTTTAAAAATAATTTGCAACAGTTAAAAATTAGAAGATTGTTCTTTAATATCCATATATTACTACAAAATGAGAAGTTCTGGGGGCCCTGGGTCTTCATTCCTTATTCTCTTGCTGAGCCAAACCCCTTAAACAGGGCACATGCTCTAGTGTGCCAATGTCCCCACATGGCCTGTTTCATATTTTCACATTACCCGTCTAGCCCCTGTGGGTATATGACTATGTGACTCTTAAAATATATGATACAAGCTATTGAATCAATTCTCCATTTGCTCTGACTATAAAGAGGGTCTTTTTATAGCCTAATCCACATTAAAGTTCTCCTTTCTGAAATCCAGAAGACTAGCATAAATTATCGTGAGCAGAGTGAGGTGACATATCTTCTGGATCTCATCTCTGTGAAGCTTTGAATACTTAATTTCCTTAGATCTCATTTTCTTAAGAATTAAAAAAATATTTCTTACAAACTCTCTAGATGCCTTCATCTTTGAGTAACAGAAGAAAATTTGCTGAGATACTTGATACCTAAGATCTAAGAGATGGCATGCAATGGCAATTTATATATAGTTTGTGAATACCCTGAGTTGTCACAATACCACCTGTAGGCATCATGCTCACCTAGAAAGTAGTCCATGACTGCTTTACCTTTCACTTCTAGATTCATTCTCTTATAGCTGCCATATAATTAGAAAAATGATCTAACCTAGGGCCACAGGGATCCTGAACATGTATGGAGAAAAAAAAAAAAAAAGGTATAAAAAAAATCAATAAGCACACTGTATTTGCAGCTGATAGTCTTATGGAATCAAACTTTTCTGATGTTAGTGTGTCCCTACTGTTCTTATTTACATAGTAATGCAAAGTTGAATTCACAAAGTTGGAAATCAGCTTATTTGCCATTGTCTACTTAACATAGAGAATAAAAACTAGCACATATTAACCAAAAACCAAATTCACTGCCATCAAGTTGATTCCAACTCCTAGTGACCCCCATTGGTTTTCAAGGCTATAAATCTTTATGGAAGCAGACTCTCATCTTTCTTCCATGGAGCAGCTGGCAATGCCACTGTGGCTGGTCAGAAGCCACTGTACCACCAGAGCTTCTTGGCACATATGAGGCACTCAAAAAAAGTACAAAAATACATTAGAAGTGAGTTTTAGACACACAAACATATACATACACAAGTGAGGCAGATATTTTTACAAAAGGAACACTATTAAACATGAAAATAATTTAGTATTAAAAAAAAGAAATCTGGATTTAATGATAGAACACATTGGTTTAGTTCATGTCCCAAAACTCTTAAGCTTGCAAAGGATGCATTTTTCCCTTCCTGTGTATCTCTCCTTCTTGTTTCATTTACTTTCTACCTCAGATCATTGCTCTGCCTCCACTAGTATCTCATATCTCAGTACTTACTGATTGGTATACTATTCCCACTGTACTCCTATAGTACTGTTGTGGTAGTTACATCTGTGTGTCAACTTGGCTGGACCTGGTTGAGTGGCTGGGCAGCTGGATGTAGTTATTCCTCTTGGTGAGATTGGAAATTAACTCCATGGTGGAATCTACTGGAGCAGCTAGCTGAAGGACAACTTTGAGGACAGTCTCCAACTTATGGCATGTTTGAACTCTGCATGTAGCCAAGTCAGTGCTCAGCAGCCTGCCATGCTCTGCTGATCTTGAGACTTTCAATGGATTTGAATCAATGGATTGCCATGTTGTTGGATAATATTGGGATTGTGTCTTTTTCACTTGTTGACCTTGGGTTTGTCAGCCTCAGCAGCCAGCAGCTGCCTGAGTAAAGAAAAGCCTCTAACTTCAGTGGGCCGGGAGCAAGAGGCAGAGCTGAAGCCCAAGGTCGAGGGGCTTTTACTCAGCCCCTAGTGTCTGGCTTGGAATTCAGACTTCTAGCCTCTGGTAGCATAGTGGCTAAGTCACTTGCCTGCTAACCAGACGGCTGGCGGTTCAAACCCACCAGCCACTCCTCAGAAGGAAGGTTGGGCAATCCTACTTCCGTAGTGATACTGCCTCGGAAACCCAAGGAGGGGTCGCTATGAGTCGGGGCCGACTCGATGGCACACCACAACAACAACAACAACAGCCTCCAAAAATTATAAGAATAAACTCCCCTTTTTAAAGCCATCCCATTTGTGGTTTATTTCTGTCAGAGCAGCACTAGGTAACCAAAACAAGTCAGCAAAAACACTTGTGTTGGCAGGGTTGCTGACTTGTTTGGATCCTGTACAAGGCTGCCTGGCCAAGATGGTTTGAAATCTAGCCTCTAAGTGGTTGCCAGGGAGCTCCCCATCTGATCCATCCCTCTCTCAAATTGACCTCTTTCATTTCCTTATCTTTCATATTGACCAGCATGGCTGCCTCAGGCTATTTCTATAATTAATTTACTCAAGTGCCAAACATAGATTAGGATTTTCTTCTGTTTGTTTTAAAAGAGAACACAGGAATCAGGTTCAGCTAATCCTGTGGGTCCCCTTCTCTTTGAGTCAAGTGTTCATATCTTACCCAATCAATTGTGATGGGAGGAAGAGTCATGGAGCTCACTGCCCATTTAGCAGGAATTATGGGTAATGTAGAAAGAATATAATGGTACAGGTGGACATTTGAGCAAGGAGACCAACCTGAGTACAGCTGGTGGTAAATGACATGTGCCCTTCTAGGGATATAAATGATGGAGAACACTACTGAGGTAGCCCTGTATGGGGCCTAGAGAGCAATGGGGAAGCTACTAACCTAAGACCTCATCTAACTTGAGGTGGAAGAATGAGAACCACCATACCCAAGCTGATTTCTATGAGGTAAAAGTCAGACATACTTCCATTCTCAAATATTTATTTATTTTTTTACCAATTTTCATACCAGCTGTCCTCCCCACAGCACTGTCTACTTCTCTACTGGGTTTGATAATTCATTTCAGTGGCCTCACAGAACTCAAAGACCATGCTCACAGATACAGAGTTTATAGAGTTTATAAGGGAAGTCTTATGTTACAATTCAGAATCAGGATCAACTTGAAATTAATAGGATACAGGATGTAGTTCATTAATCAGGATGTCCTTCCAACCAGGACAGCTCTCAACTTCGTGGCTGTGCCTGCACGTAGGTCTTCCTCTTGGCCATGCCCACAGGCCTGGTGCTGCTTAGACAAGCACTACTGCTCTTTTGGCTCTTGCCTGAAGGCACTTTACTCACTCACTTCACTGGTCAATGAATCCACTGTAGCTGCTTCACTCTGTGGACCAGGAAGCCCACCATAGTAATCTCACACTGGTCTCCTGGTTCCTGCTGTTTACACTTTCTCATGCCATCTCCAATTCTTCAACTTTGTCTGTCTCCTGGGTCTAGGAGGTTCTTATGATGCTGGGTTCAAAGAACATGCTCTGCTTACAGCTGTTCTTGATAGTAATGAGGTCCCTTTCAAACTCTGTGGGATTTTCCCTTTTGTAAAACTTTTCTCCCACCAAGACCAGAGACTGACCAATCCCCCTGGTAGGCCACAATCACCTTATTTACATGGCAAATTGTCCAATTCCTGAAAGGGTTTTATATACCTTACTTGCATAGTAAACTGTCCAACCCTTGCAAAGTTTTCATGCACCTTATTTGCATAGTAAACTATCCATCTCTTTGCAAGATTGTGGCTTAGCAAATCATTTTGGTAGAACTACAAACCCAGGGCCAGAAAAGCCATATATAAAGAGAAACCCATTGTACTGTACCCAATACAATATACCCAGTACAAAGTACCCAATTACTTAAGTCTGGACAAGTCTTCTCTTCACTGGTAGCAGACAGCTATGATATCCAAGTGAGGGTAAAGAATAATGGCAGCATCATGACAAATCAGACCATCAGCACCCAGAAGAGGTAACAATCATTGTGGATTGAGGAATAGCTCATCCGCTGTAGCACATGGTGACTGAGGGGATGAAGATCCCAAGCTCAGTAACTCAGATGCTCTTAATGTGACGTAAAGAAGTGCTACTCAAAATGTGTGATCTGATCTGTGTCTTGATGGAAGTGCACATTTTTAGGCCCAAAGCCAGAATTATTGAATCAGTCTTTGGTGATGAAGGCCCGGTGATTCTCCAGGTAATTCAGATGCACACTGAAGTTTGAAAAGTACTGGCTTAGGGAACAGAATTATCCAACCACGACTGAAAGCTTCACAGAAAATGGGGTGTCAGAGGAATGGGAGGAGTAGGAGTAGGTCATGGCATTTGAAGTGACAGACATCTTTGGGGCAAATGGCAATTTAGGAGTAACAGCCCAAGATTTATAAGGGGAAGGCCATTCACTCTTGACAGGGTGTTGACGTAAATAAGAGGCTGTGCCTTCTGGAAGTGAGAAACCTGAACAAGCACCTCTTTCCTTCTATTCCTAGGAAATCTGAACTGATTCAAGGTCAGAGACAGTCATGTCCTTCAGTTATGCTTGCCCATGGGTAGGATCCAGGATATGGCTGAGGGTTCACAGACTAGTGACCTACAGACACAGACTCCATGGCAACAGCACTTATCTAATAATGTTCTATGGGGCCTTAAGCAGGGCTTGCCATCTGTAGCGAATGCTCGAGAGTTTCTTCCCCAACATACTCTGATGAAAGGTATAGAAAGTAAGACCCTTTTTAAAGAAAATTTAGGTGGTTGGTTATCAGGAAGATCTTCCTGATTTTCTTTGAGGACCTGGGAATATGTGAACACATAAATGTTTCATGCACAGAGTGGGTATTCTTCTCTCTGAATTGCTTTATCAAGTGGAATGTTACGATGTCTATGAACTAGGCTGGGCACTTTGCCCTGAAGCCAGGCTACCTGACAGAATTTTCAAAAAGTACCTTGTTACTGCTTTTCTCTACTTACATTTCCTGATCTACCTTAGTCCTAAAATAAGTACAAAGGACACCTTTGATACCATGGAAATAGACAAAATGACCCAAAGACTTTTTATTTTGTATGATTATATGAAAATCAACCTGGATCAGAGCTCTGCTATTTCTACCAGTTACAATTATTACAAATGTCTTCATCAGTTCTTCAATAGCATTCTATCCTGGCTTAGTTAATAAAATTGATGGACTTTGGCATGTAATATTCACAACATTAACACAATTGTTATTATAGCCATGGTTATGATAAATTATTTTCAAAGGTGTGTATTTGGAGAGAGCTCTATTGTTCAATACTACTCTATAAGTCTGGATCCAGATTATTTATAGCATAGCCTCAGAAAATATTGATCTTAAATTAAGTATGACATTTAATCTTTCCTATCAAAATAGAAGACCATATAAAAACAAAAAGGAAGATAGAGGTTGGACATTTGAAAAGAAATGGAAAAAGATGTGACAGTAGCTCTTAGATAAAACTGAGTGACATTTAAAAGGTAACTCATCCATGAATTAGTGAATTTAGATGGCATATCTTTCAGAATATTAACGTATAAATGTAACATTCTTTTTTGTGAACAGTCTTACCTAATGAGACAGGTTGTAGAGCAAATAAAATTCATTTGTAATGTATCATTTGTGTCTCTTGTGCTTAGACAAAGCTGTGCAGGAGAAGACATCAGCTTCTCCTGTTTTCTTTCCAACATCAGACTTACGGGATTTCAGGGTAGCCACATACATGGTTGATGCTAGATCCAGTAAGTCATGATTACCATTTCAAATCTACTTGATGAAACCAGAAATAATAAGTTATTTCCCATAAAGAAAATCTTTAAGAACCATGTGAAACTTACTTTTTTTATTCTTTTGCTAATAACCACCCAACAACTCACCTCTGTAAATAATGGTTACTTCTTTTAAGTCCTATTGGGCTGTGTCTTTTGTTAATTGATATTTTAATGAAGTTATCTGCAAAATATTTGAGGTTGCATGACCATGGTGCATCACGTTTTAGGTTGGAATCCTTTGTATCAGACTAAGGGCAGATGGAGCTGGCCATTTTCCTTCCTGTTAAAGGACATCTAAATATGAGTCATGGAACCATTTATTGATTTCCGGTGACAGCATCACTTACCAAACAAATCTGCCTGATTTCTGTTAGTCCAAAATTTTCTAGCCATGTTAGTTGGACTTATTCAATTCAATTTAAGACACACACACACACACACACACACACAAATTATTACATCTTTATTAAGTGTAAGACACTGTGGAGAAAACAAATATAATAAAATATATAATATACTATAGTATGTGGCATAGTGCCTAAGGCATTTGACTGCTAACCAGAAGGCCAGTGGTTCAAATCCACCAGCCACTCCTCGGAAGAAAGGTTGGGCAATCTACTTCTGTAGTGATACTGCCTCAGAAACCTAAGGAGGGGTCGCTATGAGTTGGATCCGACTCCACGGCAGTGAGAGTTTTTTTTTTTTTTTTTTTAATAATGACAACTTGGTTGTTAGTTCTTCATTGTTTCCAAAGTGCTGGCACATTCATTATCTTATTTGTTCTTCTCAACAACTCTTACCCCTTACAGTTGAGTGAACTGAGGCCCAGAGGGTTCAAATGACTTGGAGTAGCTTACATCTGTCATTGGTGACAAAACGCAAATTAGAACCTAACTCCTTCACCTTCCAATCCTCCTTATTATTCTTAATCTCTGCCCAACTTGCCACATAGCAATTGATTTGTTGTTGTCCACTCTTTATTGATGAACTCCATATGGTGGAGCACATCAGTGTACACAATTGTATACTGGTTCCTGAGCCAGTCTTAGCACTGAATCTGAAACATGCTGCCTGCCAAGTGAGTATGATCCAGAATGTGAGAGGTTTACAGCATTAACAGGTACACATCAAGTTGCCATCCATCATTTAGCAGCACTACTATCATTCTCTTTAACCTGGCTCCATAGTGTGTTAAGACTCAATTTTAGATTGAAGAAAAGATTATTTCTTTCCTGAAGAGCATGCTTACTTTATCAAATGCATCTGATGACCAGGCAAAACCAATTCCTTCTCTTACATTGTATAACATTTCCTCCCTAGAGCAGACTGGAGTGTCATACCTGATTCTCACAAGTTCAACATTTAGGTTTTTATTAACATTTAGGTCAAAATCTAGGAGAACTCTACAATCCTTCCTTTCTTTCACTTTCTTATCTAATCCATCAGCAAGCAATTTCTCATACTCCTTGTGTCTGTCTTTGATTCTCTCTCTTGATTACCAGCTTCTGAATCAAAACTACAAATATTTCTAGCCTACCTTTCTTAAATAGGACCCACAGAATCAATTCTGACTCATAGTGATCATATAGACAGAGTCACTGGTCCATAAGGTTCCCAAGGCTATAAAGCTTTATGGAAACAGAATGCCTCACCTTTCTCTCATGAAGCAGCTGTGGGGTTCAAACCACCAAACTTTTGGTTAGCAGCCAAATACTTTACTTGCTACACCACCACAGCCTTCTGGTGTTAGGCATAGCTCCTATCAACTGATTGGAAGAGATCAATATTTGCACCCATTCCAAAGAAAGGTGATTCAATAGGATGTGGAAATTATCAAACAATATCATTACTATCACACACAAGTGAAATTTTGCTGAAGATAATTAAAAAATGGTTGCAGCAGTATATTGACAGAGAACTTCCAGAGGTGCAGGCTGGATTCAGAAGAGGACATGGAACGAGGGATCATTGCTGATGTCAGATGGATCTTGGCTCAAAGTAAAGAATACCAGAAAGATGTTTATTTGTGTTTTATTGACTATGCAAAAGCATTTGATTGTGTGGATCAAAACAAATTGTGGATTACATTGAGAAGAATGGGAATTGCAGAACACGTTATTGTACTCATGAGGAACTTGTACATAGACCACAAAGCTGTAGTTCAAACACAAAAAGGGAACTCTGCATGGTTTAAAATCAAGAAGAGAGTAAGTCAGGGTTGTGTCCTTTCACCATATTTATTCAATCTGTACGCTGAGCAAATAATCCGAGAAGATGCACTATATGAAGAAGAATGTGACATCAGGATTGGAGGAAGAATCATTAACAACCTGTGATAAGCTGATGACATGACTTTACTTGCTGAAAGTGAGGAAGACTTGAAATACTTACTGATGAAGATTGAACAATACAGTCTGCAGTGTGGATTAATATAAAGATAATAATATAAAGAAAACAAAAATCCTCACAACTGTACCTATAAGCAGCATTATGATAAATGGAGAAAAGATTGAAATTGTCAAAGACTTCACAGTGCTTGGTTCTACAATTGACACCAATAGAAGCAGCAGTCAGGACATCAGACGACATATAACACTGGGCAAATTGGCTGCAAAGGACCTCTTTCAAGTACTGAAGAGCAAAGATGTCTCCTTGAGGACTAAGGTGAGCCTGACACAAGCCATGGTATTTTCAATTGCCTCACATGCATGTGAGAGCTGGACAATGAATAAGGAGGACTGAAAAAGAGTTGATGCTTTTGAGCTGTGGTGTTGGTGAGGAATGCTGAAAGTACCATGGACTGCTAAAAGAACTAACAGGTCTCTCCGGGAGGAAGTGCAGCCAGAATGCTCCTTGGAGCAAGAATTGCCAGACTTTGTCTCACCTACTTTGGTCATGTTGTAAGAAGGAACCATTCCATGGAGAAGGATGTTATGCATGGTAAGGTGAAGGTTTGACAAAAGAGGGGAAGACCCTCAACAAGATGTATTGACATGGTGGTGGTGGCAATGGGCTCAAGTGTAGCAAGAATCGTGGCACTGGCTCAGGACCAGGTGGTGTTTTGTTCTGCTGTGCATAGGGTCACTATGAGTTGGAGACAACTTGACAGCACTTAACAACAACAGCATTAGCAACATATTATGGGTAGATGACACAACCTTGCTTGCTGAAAGCGAAGATGGTTTGAAACTCTTGCTCATGAGGATCAAAGACTACAGTCTTCAACATGGATTACACCGCAACATGGAGAAAACAAAAATCCTTACAACTGGACCAATAAGCATCATGATAAATGGAGAAAAGCTTGAAGTTGTCAGGGATTTCATTTTACTTGGACCCATGATCAATGTCCATGGAAGCAGCAGTCAAGAAATCAGACAACATATTGCATTGGGCAACATTGCTGCAAAAGATTTCTTTAAAGTGCTAAGAAGCAGAGATGTCACTTTGAATATTAAGGTGCGCCTAACCCAAGCCACCAGCCACTCCTCGGAAGGAAGGTTGGGCCATCTACTTCCATAGTGATACCGCCTTGGAAACTCAAGGAAAGGTTGCTATGGGTCAGGTCCGATGCATAACAACAACCACCCAAGCCATGGTATTTTCAATCACCTCATATGCATGTGAAAGCTCGACAATGAATAAGGAAGACCAAAGAAGATTTGATGCCTGTTGAACTATGGTGTTAGCAAAGAATACTGAAAATACCATGGACTGCCAGAAGAACAAACAAATCTGTCCTGGAAGAAGTGCAACCAGAATGTTCTTTAGAAGCTAGAACAGCCAGATTTGGTCTCGCCTACTTTTTATGTTGTCAGAAGGGACCATTCCACGAAGAAGGATATCACACTTGGTAAAGCAGAGGCTCAGCGAAAAAGGGGATGACCCTTAATAAGATGGATTGATACAGTGGCTGCAATGATGGGTTCAACTATAGCAAGGATTGTTAGAGTGGTGCACAACTGGGCAATGTTTCATTCTGTTGAACATGGGGTTGCTCTGAGTCAGAGTGGACTGGAAGCCACCTAACAATAACAATAGAATACCAATTCTATTTCCTTTCACTCTTTGTCCTCCAAACAATGACCAGTGAAATGCTTTTAGAAATGTAAATCACGTCACTCCTGTTTAAAATGCTTCCCTGAGTTCCCATTGACATGAAGATAAAATCCGAATTCCTTGTCTCTGTCCACAATGTCTTGTCTACCTCTGGACTGTCATGGTCCACACTCCTTCCTTTATGTATGTTGCCCCACCCACACAGATATTTAGAACATGCCAAGCTTGTTCCCATCTTAGGGCTCTTATGGTCCTCCTACCTGCAGCTTATTTCTATGAAGCCTTCTTTCATTTCTGTTATCTGCCTCTTTTTTGTTTTTTAGAAATCAGCTCAAATATCACCTCTTTAGAGAGGAGTTTTCTGACCATTAGGGTTAAGGTAGTTCACTCCATGCAAGTACTTACCACATTGCCTATTTATTTTCTTCATAAAGAGGATACAAAATAAAGATAAATAATTTTTACATTTATGTTTTTTTTGACCAACTCATAAAACAGTGTCTGGCATATAGTAGATGCTTACTTAATATTTGTAAAAAGAAGGGAGGAATATTGCTAATTGCCTGGTAATAAAGAAAGAGTTATTTAATAATCATCTGAGCTTTTGATAAAATCTGGCTTTAGTGATGATTGTCTTCTACTTTAGATTAGGCTGCCAGATTAAATATAGGATTTCCAGTTAAATTTGAATTTCAAATAAACAATAAATACTTTATAGGATTTATTTATAGGAGCTCTGGTAGCATAGTGCCTGAGGCACTTGACTGCTAACCAGAAGGCTGGTGGTTCAAACCCACCAGCCACTCCTCAGAAGGAAGGTTAGGCAATCTACTTCTGCAGTGATACTGCCTAGACAACCCAAGGAGGGGTCACTATGATTCAGGTCTGACTCAATGGCACATAACAACAACAACAGTATAGGTATATCCCATGTAATAAATTATATCCTACCACATATTGCCTGGAAGGTGCTTATATTAAAAATTATTTATCTAAAATTTAAATTCAGCTGGACATGAAACTTTTTTTTCTTGCTAAATCTGGCAAATGTAGAACACTACAGCTCTACATTATAGAAATTATTATGCTGTCAGGAGACGAGGGGATAAGCCAAAAAAAAACCCTTCCTTTGAAAGTATTTTCTTTTTCAGAATCTTAGAACTATATACACAGCAGTAAGTTTATCATCCTTTCTTGGAAGGAATATTAAAGATGATATACTTATTTACTCAATCATCCAGGAGCCCTAGTGGTGCAGTGGTTAAGAACTTGGTTGCTAATCAACAAGGCAGTAGTTTGAACCTACCAGCTTCTGTCAGAGAAAGGGGTGACAGTCTGCTTTCTTAAAGATTTATAGCCTTGGAAATCTTATGGGTCAGTTCTACTCTGTCCTACAGGGTCGCTATGAATCAAAATCAACTCAATGGCAATGTTTTTTTTTTTTTTCCTTTTACAATACTCACATCACCCAGGTAAAAAAGTCACATGTTCCACTAGAGACAAGCCCTAAGCGTTTCACCTGTGAGTCTCCATGCATGACCCCACAATTGGGCATAGATAATGTAACTATTCATATGTATGGAAGCACTATGAGTATCTGTGGTGTATTTTGATTCCCTGTACATAACCTCTTTTAGAGTTTGGAATGAGATTTTGTGTTACCTCTCTCACTCTCTAGGACTCTACCAGATAGACTAAATGGACAAGAGATGTATTGACAGATAGAACTTTATCATTAGAGCTGTGTGATAATGGCCAATTTGGAGATCATCAAATTTGGTGTAGTGGTTAAAAGCATTCAGTTGCTAACCAAAAGATTAGAGATTTAAACCCAGCCAATCTGCAGGAGAAAGATGAGGCAATCTGCTTCCATAAAGATTTACAGACTTGGAATCTCTATGGGCAGTTCTTCTCTGTCCTATAGGGTCACTATGCGTCGAAATCAACTTGATTGATGGCAGTGCGTCTTGTTTTGTTTTGTGGTGGGTCTTCTTATCCCACCTCACCTCCAGTGAAAGATAGCTGATCTACAGAGCACATCCTCACTTGGTAACATGCTGAGAGGAAACCCTGTGGTCCCTGATGGAGACAGGCCCTGCTCACCACACAGAGAATGAAAGAACAACCCTCTGCCATGAGACTGAGAGACAATACTTCATGTGCAGTGGTGTGGCTCTTAACATGGCAGATCCACTCAATAGAGAAGTGTAGCCCACTCAAAGTCAGGTCTGATCAGCCAGCCCTTGGGGAGAAGAAGGGGTAAAATGGGGTGGACACTCCCTATCTCGCACATGGCAGGAAGTCTTTATGAATGATCTCTTCTCTTTCGGTCAAGGTAGGAATATGAAGAGAGGAACATAATTCTCCCTAAAATACTACTTCAGGAGAAATTTATCAGTCTAATAACAGAAGTGATCAACCTTCTCAGCTTGATAGGCATGAGAGATTCACTGTGAAACATGAAAGATTCCCAAAGGGCAGTTTGAAAGCCCAATAAAATATCTGCCAATAGTTGTGTTTATCTTAAAACCCCTTGGAAATCTAAAAATAGAAAGTTCTATGTTGCCAGACAACATAATTTCTTGATGTCTATCAGTAAGGAAATGGAGGATATCAGCCATTTGAATGTAGAACTCCAAACTCTATGCCTCTGTTTACCCACAATTGTACAATGGCAAGTTCAATCTGCCCGACTCTCTCAATGAATTTCCCATTAAAGGATAGGAAGGCATTCTAGAAGAAAAAACTTAACTAATGACTAAAAATTTTTATCAGTCTCTAGGGGCAATCTTGTTTTCTCTTTAATATTACAAACAAAATTCCCCTCAATTATTTCAGGAGAAAAGAGTTACTCAATGATGATCCCCATCTTTCACTAATTTCTCTAGAATTTCATCTTTAATAAGCCCATAGCCTATCACAAAAACAGTCTCTTTTTTATTCAGCACCAACTTAGAATAAATTTTGTGATTGTCTTGTTTTCTAAAATGCACTAACTTCACATTTTAAAGAAGAGACTGAGCCCTAGTGGTTACAAATATAATTTAAGTGTGTTTTCAAAGACTTAAATGTCAAGAACTGAGACAGGTAAATTCACTCACTTGGATCACTGTGTAATACTTCTATTTGTCCAACTCTATTCTGATAACTTGCAGAAATGAATGTAAATCTCACAGCAATGCAGTTGGATTATCTTATTTGTTTTAAAAAACAAAAAGATCTGGATCAAGTTGTATACAGGATTCTCAGGTTGAACTTCACAATACCTATAACATGCTTCTCTTTCTATAAATTTCTAGCATTATTGGTGACTTGTTAAAGTTTTACACATTCAAAACTCTTCACAACACATAATCAACTAATTAAAAGAAGGATAACTTGGAAAAAAAGCAATCTTACACAATTAGACTTTTCATTGTTCTAATTTAAAAATATGTATTTTCAATGTATACACATTATATACTCAGAGTGCACAAAGTGAAAAACAGAAATTTCCCTACCTTTCATTCTAACTCTACACTCCAGAGATACCCATGTTTTAAGAGTATGGTATGTATCCTTTCAGATTTTATTTTCCTATACACATGGAAATATATATGTAAACATATTTTATTTTGAACATTACAAAAATTTCAGATGTAACCAAAAAAGAACAATAATAATAATGAGCCACTATATACTCTTCACAAATAAATGTGTCTCGGAAGAAGTACAGACAGAATGCTCTTTAGAAGCAAGGGTGGCAAGACTTTATCTCACATACTTTGATCATGTTATTAGGAGGGATAGTCCCTGGAGAAGGACATCATGCTTGGTAAAGTAGAGCTCTGGTCAGCTAAAAAGAAGACGACTCTCAATAAGACAGATTGTCACAGTGGCTGCAACAATGGGCCCAAACAGCAATGATTGTTAGGATGGAGCAGTTCCAAGCTGTGTTTTGTACATAAAGTTGCTGTGAGTCAGAATTAACTTGAAACTACCTAAGAACAATAAATATACTCATCGCACAGTTTCAACTGTAACCAATTTATGGTCGGTATTTTTCATCCATACTTTTATCTTCCATTCTTTGTTGGATTATTTTATTGATCAAATCTAAGATACAATGACATTCCATTAGTTAATACTTTAGCATGAATCTCTAAAACATAATGAAGTCAAAATCAAAGCAACTGTGCCATTAAGTTGATTCTAACTTATAGAAGTCTCACATGTCTTAGAGTATCTGTTGGAAATAAATCTCCAGGCCTGTCTTCTGAGGTACCTCTGGGTACATTAGAACTGCTGACCCATCAGCTGTCAGATGAGTGCTTAACTGTTGTGCCATTCAGGACTTTTAAGATCAGTACTTTAATGAAAATCAGTCACCCCACGTGAGAAAGATTTGGCAGTATGCTTCCAAAAAGATACAGCCTTGGAAGCCCTATGGGCAATCTACTCTGTCCTATAGGGCTGCTATGAGTTGGACCTGACTTAATGGCACACAACAAACAAATGTATACCAAGAAATTTGGAAAACAGCTACCTGGCCAACTGACTGGAAGAGATCCATATTTTTGCCCTTTCCAAAGACTGGTGATCCAGAATATGGACATTGTTGGACAATATTCATATCACACGTAAGTAAAATTTTGCTGAAAACAATTCAAAAGTGATTGCAGCAGTATATTAACAGGGAACTGCCAGAAATTCAAGCCAGACTCAGAAGAAGAGGTGGAATGAGGGATATCATTATTGCTATCAGATAGATCTTGGTTGAAAGCAGAGAATACCAGAGAGATGTTTACCTGTGTTTCAATGACTATGCAAAGGCAATCGATTGTGTGGATCATAACAAATTATGAATACCACTGCAAAGAATGAGAATTCCAGAACACTTAATCGGGCTCATGCAGAACCTGTATATAGACCAAAAGGTACTTGTTCGAACAAAACAAGGAGAAACTGTGTGGTTTAAAATCAAGCAAGATGTGTATCAGGGTTGTACACCTCATCATACTTATTCAATCTGTATACTGAGCAAATAATCAGAGATGCTGGACTAGATGAAGAAGAATGAGGCATCAGGATTGGAAGAAGATTCATTAAAAAAACTCATTGCCATCAAGTCAATTCTGACTCATGGCAAGCCCCTTTGGGTTTCTGAGGCAGTAAATCTTTACGGAAGTAGACTGCCCAGTCTTCGTCTACCAAGTGGCTGGTGGGTTTGAACTGCCAACCTTCTGGTTAGCCTTAGGCACTATGTCACCAGAGCTCCAATATACAGATGACACAACCATGCTTACTGAAAGTGAAGAGGACTTAAAGCACTTATTGATGAAGATCAAAAAGACGACAGTCTTCAGAGTGGATTCCACCTGAACATAAAGAAAACAAAACTCCTCACAACTGGACCAATAAGTAACATCATGATAAATGAAGAAAAGATTGAAGTTGTCAAGGATTTCATTTTACTTGGATCCATAATCAACACGCATGGAAGCAGAAATCAAGAAACCAAATGATGTATTGTATTTGGCAAATCTGCTTCCAAACAACCTCTTTAAAGTGTTTGAAAGCAAAGATGTCACTTTCAGGTCTAAGGTGCACCTAACCCAAGCATGGTATTTTCAATTGCTTCATATGCATGTAAAATCTGGACAGTGTATAAGAAAGACTGAAGAAGAATTGATGCCTTTGAATTATAGTGTTGGTAAAGGACAACCTAACAGCACAGCAGCAACAACCATACACACACATATATTGTATATTGCACTATATATATATATATATATATATATATATATATATATACAGAGAGAGAGAGAGAGAGCACTCTGGTGGTGTAATGTCTAAGGCATTTGACCAGAAGTTTGGTGGTTCAAACCTACCAGCCACTCTTGGAAGGAAGACTGGGCAATCTATTTCTGTAAAGATACACTGCCTCTGAAACCCAAAGGAGGTCGTTATGTGTCAGAATCGACTTGATGGCAGTGAGTTTGGTTTGGGATGGCTAGACAGATCAATAGACTGACAGACAGATAGCTAGATAGGAGTCCTGGTGCACAATGGTTAAAGTACTCAGCTCTAACCAAAAGATTGGTGGTTTGTGTTGGATTGGGTTCTCTAGAGAAACACAAAAACCAGCAAAGTGTATATATATATTTAGAGAGAGAGAGAGAGAGAGAGAGATTTATCTTAGGTAAATGGCTCACAAGCGTGTAGAAGCCGACAAGTTCAAGCTGAAAAGTTCATCTCTGGAGGGGGATGGGGCCCGGAGCCGCCTGGCT
>NW_006921632.1:8959263-8960154 GCF_000298275.1 Orycteropus afer afer
GGAGTGGCTGGTGGGTTTGAACCGCCAGCCTTCTGTTTAGCAGTCAAGTGCCTTAGGCACCATGCTACCAGAGCTCCTATATCTACCTATCTATCTATCTATCTATCTATCTATCTATCTATCTATCTATACACATATTTGTACAAATGAAAAATAGCAATTTAAGTATACATTTATTTTCTATGTTCAAATATTCACATATTATGAAATTAATAAATAATAAATGAGGGCTGCTAGATGAACAAGGTATTTTGGTATTGGGACTCTGGATAATGCTTGCAGTCATCTCAGCCTCAGCTGTTGATTTGTTTCAGCATGTTGTTTTGATGATATAATAGCTAGAAATTACTGATTTTCATAGGCAAGTACATGCAAATGATAACTGTTCTTTAAGTTCATCTTGAAATCGTAGGATATTCTTTTGTCAAACTGACCCAAAAGCTTGAAAGAGAAGTAGAACATTTTGTTCCAAAGTTGAAATTCTGGTAATATTTACTATCTGACCACATTCCTTGTCATAAACATGAAAGTGAGGTAAGAACCTTGGTGAACTTACAACATATGCCAGAATCTTTTAAGACAATGAGAAACATTGAGGATTTATTTGTATTCTATGGCTGACTCTTGCTAGGACAAGATATGCCTGTGCCTTGCCTGGCAATTAATTGAGAACAGTGCAGGTATGCTGTAATGGCATACTCCCTTGCATGATTTTCTGTAAGCACACATGTGCAGGTCTGTTTTTTTTTTTTTTTAAAAAGACTTCAGAACTACAGCTTTCCAAATCTTTGATGCATTTTTAAGGAGTTCAAATATATGCACAGAGATAGCAGATAAAGCATGGTTCTCAGGACTCTTCCAAAAGGAATTCACCCAATTCCTGTGTTTGTG
>NW_006921632.1:8961088-8978035 GCF_000298275.1 Orycteropus afer afer
ACTATGCTACCAGAGCTCCCACAATAGAAAGAACAGTGGACAATTGACCTTGATTCTGGTCTTGCTCTGTCAATGGTAGTTTGTGTGTCTTGGAACCAAATATTTAATCTCTCTCAGTCCTGTTTCTTCATCAGTGAAATTAAGGACTCTGGATTGATCTCTAACGTTGCTCTGATGGTCTCTAAATTTCTGCAGCTCCAGGATTGCCTATGTGGTCTCAGACTCGTACAGTCTATAGTCTTAGGTAGAAGGATACTGTGTTATTGCTAGGAGGAGTGATGGCCCAGTAAGTTCATTGTTCACATCACAAAATGGCACTAGTCATCAACACAAACCCAAACCATGCATGCCCACTCTTCCTCTCCTTTATCCTTGCGTATGTCTCATCTCATCACCACACCTTATAAGTTTTGTCTCCTGATGATCTCACCAAGTGCTCTCATTTTTCCCTTCCTACTGCCACCTTCCTTGCTCCTGAGAAAAAGCTTCCCGATGATGTTATTATTCTCTCTTGCTGCCCTCAAACCACTTCACATGAAACAACCAGAGTAGGCTTTTAAAAATAATACATCTGGTGTAAGACTCCCTGGTTTCAAACCCATCAGTACTCTTTTACATTTCTCCCTGTCTCTGACATAAGCATACTGGTCTCTCTTCACTTCCTTTAATAAGAAGGGCATTGTTCTATCCCAGGGCCTCCACACACTATTTATTCCCTTTCCACCCCCTTTGCCTAACTATTTAATTTTATTCTTTAGGTCTTGTATTTATTCAACAAATGCTGAATGCCTATTATGTTCCAGATACTCAGAATACAGCAGCCTAGAAGACAGATATGACTCTGTCCTATGGAATTTATAATCTAACAGGGAATACAGGCAGTAAACAAATAATCCTCAAATGAAAATCAATTACTATTGTGATTAATGCTAGGAAGCTGAAATACAGAGAGATTTCAGAGAGTACAACAAGGGTATTAACCTACTCTTAGGGGTACAGGGAAATCTTCTTAGTGGAAGTGATATTTCAACTGGAATTTGTAAGGAGAGTAAGGGTTTCTGGGTAAAAGAATTTCAAGTCAAGGAAAAAGCCTGCACGAGTCCTGAGGCTTAGAAGAACTGAAAGTAGTCCAGTTCTACAGCATGTATAGAGAGAGAGATAATGATTCACAATGTGCCAAAGCTAAATGGAGGGGCTAGATCATGCTGAGTCTTGCAGGCACTGTTTAGAATTTTGGACTTTATTTTAAGAGCAGTCATACTGAAGAATTTAGGCTTTCATCTCTTCCTCTAGGAAGTTTTCCTTGATTCCCCAGACTAGTTGAGGCAACCAGGCCCATCCCCAGCTTCACCATCACATATACATTTTTCCATAGTCTCTCTTCTTCTCTGCTAACTACCTTGTCTTGTCTGTTTTCCCTGCTAGTCCAAGAGCTCCATGAGGGTAAGGACCTTGTCTAGCTCCATAATTATTTCCACCATGCTCACCACAGTGCCTAGAATATAATAAGAACTCAATAAATAGGTGTTGACTGAGTGAGTGAGGCTCCTTCTTTTCTGTCACTGTCCAATTGCAGGCTCTCCTTGTGCTTCCCAGAATTAAGAAGTAGGAAGGTTTTAAGACCCCTGACCACGTGTTTTGGTAGTGGCCTTTTTTATGGATCACTCTCGTCAATATCGTAGTAGCCTCTCAACTGTTCACCTGAACTGATTTCTCTTGCCTCTTTTTTATGCCTGAACTACTGTCCTAAAGCATAATTTAGATCATGCCTTTTAAAAAAAATCTTTCTATCCTTAAAAACCCTCCATGGTTCCCCAAGAACAAAAAAAATTAAACTCCTTTCCTTGCTATTCTAGACCCTCCAGGAATTGGCCCTGACCTATCTTCCCAGTTTCATCTATGCTTCATTTCATATATCCTGAGCTCCACTCATGGCAGACTTCCCTTAGTTCCTGAAATATGCATTTCTCTCTCTTCTGTTCAACTTTTGGCTCGTCCTTTGCCACCCACCTAAACTCCAGCATTCTGCTCTTTCTATTCTGTTTTGGTGGTTCTCAAAGTACAATTCCTAAACTTGTTAGCTATGAAAAATTTCAGGTCCTACCACCAAAAACCAAACCCACTGCTACTGAGTCAACTCTGATTCATAGTGACCATACAGGGCAGAGTAGAACTGCCCCGTAGGGTTTCTAAGGCCCATGTTGTTGTTGTTATGTGCCATTGAGTCGGACCCAACTCATAGCGACCCTTCCTTGTGTTGCCAAGGTGGTATCACTATGGAAGTAGATTGCCCAACCTTCCTTCTGAGGAGTGGCTGGTGGGTTTAAACCGCCAGCCTTCTGGTTAGCAGTCAAGTGCCTTAGGCACTACACTACCAGAGCTCCATAGGGTTCTGCAAATCCTTATGGATGCAGAGTACCTCCTCTTTCTGTAGCGAGTGGCTGGTGGGTTCTAACCATCAACATTTTAGTTTTAGCAGCTGAATGCTTTAACCACAGTGCCACCAGAGCTCCTTGTCCTACCATAGACCTACTGAAAAATTCTAGAGGTGAGATTAATCCTGTTTGAACAAGCCTTCCACATGAATCTAATGCACACTAAAGTTTAAGAGTCAGTGCCATAACACATTGCTTTATTCCTAGTTTAGGGTTTTAGATGGCATTAAGTTCTAGGTAGTTGTTTATTTATCAGTGTCCTCCCTTAGACAGTAAGTACCCTGAAGGCAAGTACCAGATCTTATTTTAACTCCACCACAGTGAAATAAAGCGGCAATGAAGCTAATTATTTCTGTGCTGGGTAGTTGATGCTACTCACTTTGTTTCTAACATGATTTGTTTCTTCCTTGCTTTGGTTACTTGGGGCCACTTCAACAAAAAATACTACAAATGAGGTGGCTGTAACAAACAAAAGTTTATTCTTACAGTTTTGGAGGCTAGAAGTCCAAGTTCAAAGTGCCAGGCTCTACGGACTGGATGAAAGCCCCTCAGTCTTGAGCGTCAGCTCTGCCTCTTGCCTCAGGCCAACTGAAGCTGGAGACTTTCTTCATGCAGGCAGCTGCTGACTGCTGAGGCTGACAAACCTAAGGTCAACAAGTAAAAAGGCACAGTCCCAATATCACAAAACTACACAGCAGGCCACTGATTCAAGTCCACTAACAGTCCCAAGAGTGACACAGCGTGGCATGCCATGGAGGTAAATAATTGGCCAAATGCAGAGTCCAAGCATGCCAAAAAGCCACAGAGAGCTTTCTCAACACTTCCCCTTATATGCTGAAAATAGACCACTTTCCTAAGGCAGCTACTCAGCTGCTCCAGTAGATTCCACCAGGGAGTTGATTACCAGTCTCACCAAGGGGAATAATTACATCCAGCTGCCCAGCCACTCAAAACCAGGCCCAGCCAAGTTGATATATAAGCTTAACTACCACATTCCTCTATAAATAATTTTCTTCTATTTGGAAAGGAAGATCAATGATATTATGTTATATTATGTATTTTAAGGAGCTCTGGTGGTGCAGTCCTAAGGCATTTGACTGCTAACCAGAAGGTTGGAGGTTCAATCCCACCAGCTGCTTGGTGGAAAGAAGATGGGGCAATCTATATTATGTTATGTATATTATATTATCATACTATATCACTATAATAATTAATTCATCTGCAACATTCTTGATGATAAATCCTGGACTGGAATCTCAGGAACCCAATAAGAAGAATGTGTTCAAAGTGGAGAATGATTTGCAGAACTACTTGCCTAGGTTGTTGTTGTTGTTATGTGCCGTCGAGTCAGCCCCGACTCATAGCGACCCCTCCTTGGGTTTCCGAGGCAGTATCACTATGGAAGTAGGATTGCCCAACCTTCCTTCCGAGGAGTGGCTGGTGGGTTTGAACCGTCAGCCTTCTGGTTAGCAGTTAAGTGCCTTAGCCACTATGCTACTAGAGCTCCCAGCCTAGGTAGTGTATAGGATTTACAGAACACTTCATTGTGCACGTGAATCACCTGGGGGATCTTGTTAAAATGTAGTTTCCTGATTTAGTAGTCTATAGAGGGACTGGAGAGTTCGAATTTCTCACTAACTCCCAGATGATTCCGATGCTGCTGATCTGAGTGGGCCCCAGAGAAAATTTTACACGGGGCCTATCTTCTTGGAAACCAGCTTCTTCTGGCACAGATAGATTTAGTGTGTGGTACAGTTTCATTTTTGTATTTGTATTCATGCATGAAGCCAGAGGCTCTAGCCAATAGTTCTTAACCCTGGCTGCACATTAGAATCATATTTGGGTGATTTAAAAATTGCCAATGCCCAGGTTCTACTCTTACGAGAGTTGTATGTAATTAACCACTGACCTAGGAATGAAGATAGGTGCATATTGTTGTTATGTATACAGTAGAACTATAACAAGTCTGCCCTTGAAAAGTTTATTGTTTAAATGCTAAGGTGGTATAATTCGTATTAAGAAGAGACTTATTATTAGTTATTAAAAGGAAAAATAAAAAGTAAACTTTGATCTAAAATGTGACAGGTCACTACTTCTTCAGACAGAACTAAAGAGTCAGTTTAATGATCTGTGCACCTGAAACACTCCTGTGCCTATGGAAGTTGTTATTAGGAAGATGAATAGAAACTCTTGCTTACTTACCAGGATGATCATGTAGGCCATTATTCCTGTGACAATGGCCCATTTTCAGAAAGCACACTGTAGTAGATTAGACTATTCTCAATTTTGGATTCCCTTCCATGCTATATAGAATGCAGTACCTCCTACAGAGTCAAAACTCACTGCCATCCAGTCGATTCCAACTCATAGCAACCCCTCCTTGAGTTTCTGAGGTGGTATCTCTATGGAAGTAGATTGCCCAGTTTTCCTTTTGAGAGTGGCTGGTGGATTTGAACCGCCAGGCTTCTGGTCAGCAGTCAAATGCCTTAGACACTATGCCACCAGAGCTCTAAAGAGTATATTTCCTTGTCTCATTGATGTTGGTCTAAGCCATCAGTCTTGGCTTGACCCATGGAATGTCATAATGTAAACAGAGACTTTAAATGCTTTTGAGTAGTTTTGCTTGATTTCTTGTACTGCTGCCATCCCCCCATAAGATCACACTCAGGGTACCAGAGGTTTGGATTCAAAGATCTGGGTTACAGCTCAGACCTCCTGGTTTAAAGACTAGAAAGTAAAATAAATATATAGATGCCTTTAATGGTATACATTTAAATTTTTTTAATTAAACCTCTATAATATACCTTCTCAGGAGCTCTGGTGGTGTAGTGCCTAAAGCATTTGACTGCTAACCAGAAAGCTGGTGGCTCAAACCCACCAGCCACTCCTCAGAAGGAAGGTTGAGCAATCTACTTCTGTAGTGATACCACCTCGGAAACCCAAGGAGGGGTCACTATGAATTGAATCGACTCAACAGCAGGTTTTTTCTTTTTTAAATATCTTCTCATCTGATGATTTCTGTGAGGGAGTTGTTAGTGTTTAATTGTGAAATAGAACACTATGGTGAATCCTTCATAAAGTCGAATGTATTCAATTTAAAGACTTCGTTATTCTGAGATTGCATTTTCTTCTTTTTTGGTTTAAATTGTTATTTTACGAAATGATAGTGATTGTTGGTTAGCTTTTTTTTTTTCTTTCTTAGAAAAATTAAAATTTGGATATCTTCTGCCCCTTATTTTGTTGAGGTGGAGAATTTTAATGGTATATGAATCTAAAAGCTAGGGAACCACCTTTGGAATCTAATCTACTAACTTTACTTATTGTAGATAGAAATAAACATAGAAAAAAAATGTGTAATAGCTGAGGATTAAATCTGTATTCAACTCATTTTCAAGGTCTTTCTCAGTGACTGGTGCATAAGTAAGATATAACTAAAAAAAAAAAAAAAATCCATACTAATCAGTTGCTATACCTTAGGGCCATATTTGGCCATTAAATTTTGTTCTAAACTGCATCTTAAGTCCGTGAGATGTCTCTGCAGAAATCAAGGATGAATAAAACAAATTTTAGCTAAGCAAATGTAGTGTTTACAAATCATATAAAAATGTCAAAATCATTCTTCCTTATAGCTAATGCTATTAGATTTTGAATGTTCTAAAATGATAAGCTGTTAATTCTTCTTTCTGGGATTTCTAGCTGACTATCAAAATAATGGTAATGTAACCTGATATAGTTTCAATATTAAAAGAAGAAAAGATTGGCAATATCTTCACAAATATGCACTACTATAGGATTGAGACAAATCATACCAGTTGGCCATGAATACATTGCCCTGTTCCTTGTTTGGCGGAGTATTAACTCTTTCAAACTCTCGAGGCATCTGTGATGCAGCAGAAAGCCCACTGCCCAGGGTCAGATAAGGCCTAAGTCAATTCTGGCTTTGCATCTTGTCACTTGTATGACTTTAGACAAGTCATTTAATCTCTGGCTCTCAGTTTATCTATCCATAAAGGGAAAGGTGTAGACGAGGTAATGTATTAGGGTTTTCTAGAGAAACACTTTATCACTATATATGTATACTAAGGGAGAGATATCTTTTAAAGAATTGGCTGACATGAATGTGATGTTTAGCTAGTCTAAAATCTGTAGGCCAGGTGAAAACGCTGGCAGTCTTGAGTTCAAAATTTTTAGGCCAGGCTAGATGTTGCTAGATATCTGGCAAGATATCTATGTTACAGTCTTGAATCAGAATCTTTCTTCTTCTGGAAACCTCAGATTTTGCTTTTAAAGGCTTCAACTGATTGAATGAGGCCCACTTAACATTATCAAGATAATGACCTTTATTTAAGAGTCAACTGATTGGAACTATTAATCCCATCTACAAAATAATTTCTCAGAAACATTTAAACCAGTGTTTGACCAAACAACTGGGCTCTTTAGTCGATCCAAGCTGACACACAAAATTGATAGGTCCTTTTTTTTCAAATTTTCATTGTGATTTGGGTAAAAGTTTACAGAACAAATTCATTTTCCCTATAGCAGTTCATGGGAACTCTGGTAGCATGGTACCTAAACCACTTAACTGCTAACCAGAAGGCTGGTGATTCAAACCCACCAGCCACTCCTCGGAAGGAAGGTTGGGCAATCTACTTTTGTAGTGATACTGCCTCAGAAACCCAAGAAGGGGTCGCTATAAGTCAGGTCTGACTTGACGGCACAAAACAACAACAGCAGTTCATACACATTTTGTTTCATGACATCGATTGCAATCCCCACAATATAACAGCTCTCTTCCCACTTCCTCCCTATAGTTACCTCTTCCCTGTGTTCTTCTTTCCTATGCATTCCTGCCCCCTGAGCCATCTCCCTGTGCAAGCTGAACTATTCTCCCATGATTGATCGTTCTAAGGAATGTATTTACTTGGTGTAAATGTTCAACCTATATGACTGTCTATTGTTTGGCTGGAAGCCACAGGAGTGAATTTAATTCCAGCCCTGAAGGGTAACTAGAGGTCATAGTGTCAGGGGTCTAACCAGGCAATATCAGAACAGTAAACCTGGTCTTTTTTATGATTTTGAGTTTAGTTCCACATTATTCTCCCACTCCATCCAGAATCTCCTGCACTGATCCCTTTCTGAGTGGTTGACAGTGGTGGCTGGGCACCATCTAGTTCTTCTGGTCTCATAGTTGTATAGGGTGAGAATTGCATGGTCTACTAGTCCCTGGACTAATTGTTTCCATGCATCACTGGTTTTCTTCATCATTCTTTGCTTTAGACAAGGAAAGATCAATTGTTGCATCTAGGTGCCCACTTGAAAGCTCTGAAAACTCCAGTTGCTACTCACCAAAGTAGGATGTAGAACAATGTTTTTGTGTAGTTAGTTATGCCAATTGAGCTTGATGTCCCTTACGACCATGGTCCTGAGCTCACAGGTCCAAGAACTCACTCCATCAGGGTGGTTGACTTTGCCTAAAAAGTTATCATAACTTGCCCCCTGTTAGTTCTAGTTGTATGGACATTCTTATAGCACATACAAATAAGTATGTAGAAATATCATCTGCCACCCTTGTGTATGGTCATGGGTATACTCCCTTTTGCCTAGACATACCTGATCATTTAGCCTGTCTATCCATCTGTTTACCTGTAGATTATTGTTTGTTATCACTGATAACTCAGTATTGTATATATAAAAGAGTTTTTCTTTGGGGTGGGAGGGGAGGGAGGGAGCACTGCTAGATAGGTAGAGACAAGCATTGATTTGGGTGAAGAAAAGGGCAGTATACCAAATGTGAGTGATCAATACAATGAGTGGCATTGAGGAAGAGGAAGACAGGGAGAGGTACATGGGATGTACAGATAACAAAGATTTTGCATTTACAGTACTGCATTGTCAGTGATGGCAATCATTGATCTACTGGTGCATAGTTGGGTGGACAGGCTGAACAATCACGTATGTCTAAGCAGGGGGTAGTATGTCCATGACTGTGTATAAGGTTAGCAGACAATGTTTTTATGTGTGTATTTGTATGTGCTGTAAGAATGGTCAGGTGTATAGTAGAGCTGACAAGGGGGCAAGGTTGTGGTGGCTTATTGGGCACAGCCAGCTACCCAGAGGGAGCGAGTAGTGGGGCCTGTGGGCTCAGAACCATGGTTTCGGGGGACATCAAGTTCAATTAGCATAACATACTACACAAAAACATTGTTCTACATCCTACTTTGGTCTGTTGCAACTGGGATCTTAAAAGCTTATGAGTGGTTATCTAGATGCAATGATGGGTATCTCCTCATCCAGAGCAAAGAAGAATGAAGGAAACTAAAGATACATGGAAACAATTAGTCCAAGGGACTGGTAGACCGTGTAATCCCCAGCCTATATGACCATGAGACCAGCTACCACCGTCAACCACTCGTAGGGGGATTGGTGCAGGAGATTCTGGATTGAGTGGGGGAATACTGTGGAATAAAACTCAAAATCATAAAAAAGACCAGGTTTGCTGATCTGATAGAGTCTGGGGAGACCCCTAAGATTATGACCCCTAACCACCTTTCAGGTCTGGAATTGAATTCACTCCTGTGGCTTCCAGCCAAACAAAAGACAGGCATGTGAAGTGAATATTTACATGAGGTAGATACACTCCTTGGAGAGATCAGTCATGGGAGAACAGAAGGGCAGTGTTTGCACAGGGAGACAGCTCAGGGGGCAGGAGTGCATGGGAAGGAAGGACACAGGGAAGAGGTAACTATGGGGAAAAAGTGGGAGGAGAGCTGTTACATTGTGGGAAATTGCAGTCAATGTCATGAGACAAAATGTGTATGAACTGCTGCATGGAAAATGAATTTGCTCTGTAAGCTTTCACCCAAATCACAATAATTTTTTTTAAGTGCTTTTCTTTGTTGTCTGTACCTCTTGTGCACATCTCTGTGTCTTCCTTTTCCTTAGTATTATAATTCTGGTCACTCAATTTGGTATATTGCCTTTCCCTTCATCCAAATCAATACTTGTCTCTTACCTAACTGGTAAGTGTTCCTCCCTTCCCTTCCCATGCCTGGTAACCAACAAAGAAAGTTTCCTGCCATGTATAAACCTTCCCATGACTTTTTACAATAGCTGACTAATACAATATCTGTCCTCCTGTGATTTACTTATTTCACTCAGCATAATGTCCTCCAAGTTCATTCATGTTATGTGGTGTTTTGTCAATTTTATATTATTCATTAGTGTTGCATAATATTCCATTGTGTGTATGTGCCATGTTTGTTTATCCATTCTTCTGTTGATGGGCACTCAGACAGTTTCTATCTCTTTGCTATTGTGCATAGTGCTGCAATGAACATGGATTGCATATATCTGTTTGTGTCCTGGCTCTCACTTCTTTAGGATATATACCTAGTAACAAGATTGCTGAATCAAATAGTATTTCTATTTCCAACTTTTTTAAGAACCACTATACCGATTTTCACATTGGTTGTATCACTTTACAGTTCCACCAGCAGTGTAGGTAAGTCCCAATCTCTCCACATCGTTGCCAGATTTTGTTATTTTCTGTCTTGTTGAACTTTGCCATTAGTGCTGGGGTGAGATGGTATCTCATTGTTGTTTTAATTTGTATCTCTCTGATGGCTAATGGGGGAGCTCTGGTAGCATAGTGCCTAAAGCACTGGACTGCTAACCAGAAGGCTGGCGGTTCAAACCCACTATCTATTCCTAGGAAGGAAGATGGGGCAATCTACCTCCGTAGTGATACTGCCTCGGAAACCCAAGGAGGGGTCGCTATGAGTTGGGTCCGACTCGAAGGCACATAACAACAACAACAACAAATGGCTAATGGGGTGTTCTGGTGGTGTTGTGCCTAAGGCATTTGACTGCTAACCAGAAGGCTGGCAGTTCAAACCCACCAGCCACTCCTCAAAAGGAAGGTTGGGCAATCTACTTCTGTTGTGATACTGCCTCAGAAACCCAAGGAGGGGTCGCTATGAGTCGAATCTGACTCAGTGGTAGTGAGTAATGGCTAATGATTGTGAACATTTCTTCATGTGTTTTTTGGCTGCCTTTTTTATCTTCTTTGGTGCAGTGTCTATTTATGGCTTCCACCCATTTTTTGAATTGGATGGTTTGTCTTTTTGAGTGGAGGTATTGGCGTTTCCTATAAATTTTAAAGATAAGTCCTTTGTCAGACATGTCATTGCCCAATATTTTCTCCCAGTCTGTAGGTTCTTTTTTTACTCATTTGGGGAAGTCTTCTGTTGCACATAAAAATTTAATCTTTAGATGATCCCAATCATCTAATTTATCTTCTGCTGTTTGTGCATTTTGGGTTATGCTTGGTAGTCTATTTATGCCATAAATTAGGGCCCCTAAGTTTGTCCTATTTTTTCTTTGATGAACTTTATAGTTTTATGCTTCACGTTTAAGTCTTTGATCTATCTGGAGTTCATTTTTGTGTATGATATAAGGTATGGATCTTGTTTCATTTTTCTGAAAATGGATATCTAGTTTTGCCAGCATCATTTGTTAAAGAGATTATCCCTTCCCCCATTTAATGGATTTTGGCCTTTTATCAAAGATCAGCTGACCATAGGTAGATGTATCTATTTCTGAGTTCTCAATTCTGTTCCATTGGTCTATGTGTCTGTTATTGTACCTATACCGGCTGTTTTGACTACTGTGGCTGTATAGCAGGTTTTGAGATGTGGGAATGTGACATCTCCCACTTCGTTCTTCTTCAGTAGTGCTTAAAATTAACAAGTTTTTTTTTTTTATTGTGATTTGAGTGAAAGTTTACAAAGCAAATTCATTTTCCACACAGCAGTTCACATATACTTTGTCTCATGACATTGACTGTAATTTCCCATAATGCAATAGCTCCCTTCCCACTTCCTCCCCATAGTTACCTCTTCCCTGTGTCCTTCCCTTCCATGCACTCCTGCCTGCAACGCTGTCTCCTTGTGCATACATAGCCCTTCTGTTCTCCCATGATTGATCTCTCCAAGGATTGTATCTACCTAATGTAAACGTTTAACTCATATGCCTGTCTTTTGTTTGGCTAGAAGCCACAGGAGTGGGTTCAATTCCAGACCTAAAATTAATAGGTAGTTTTAAAGAGTTTTTCCAGATTCAAAATTCTATGATATTATTTACCTTAGTGCAATAACAGCTCCCAAAGAAGAGATATACTCAAGGTCATATCTTGGCTCTTGTTGACTTGTTTTAATTTTCTTCAGCTTCGTCTTAAACTTGCATATGAGCAATTGGTCTGTGTGGTTAAGGTTATGGGTCAACTTGCCTGGGCCTGGTTTTGAGTGGCTGGGCAACCGGATGTAGTTATTATTCCCTGTGATGAGATTGGCAATGAACTCCATGGTGGAATCTACTAGAGCAGCTGAGCAGCTGCCTTAGGGATGTGTTCTGCTTCCAGTATATAAAGAAAAGTTTTAAGAAAGGCTTGGCAGCTTTTTGGCACACTTGGAAGCTGCACATAGCCGAGTCTTCATTTAGCAGCCTGCCATATTTCCTACCAATCTTGGGACTGTCTCTGGACTTGAACTAGTGGCCTGCTGTGTTGTTTGGTAATATTGGGACTGTGCCATTTTATTTGTCAACCTTGGGTTTCTCAGCCTTAGCAGCCAGCAGCTGCCTGAGTGAAGAGACACCTCTAGCTCCAATGGGCCAGGAGCAAGAGGCAAAGCTGAACCTCAAGGTTGAGGGAATTTCACCCAGCCTCTAGAGCTGGCACTTTGAACTCAGACTTCTAGCCTCCAAAACTGTAAGAGAATAAACTCCTGTTTATTAAAGCCACCTATTTGTTGAATAATTCTGTTAGAGCGGCAGAGGTAACCAAACAATCTGTTCCACATTTGCCTCTAGATTTGTTCTGACTGATGATATTGAAATTCTTCATTGTGTCTTCCCACAGATGTAGTTGATTTGATTCTTGTGCATTCTACCCAGCAAGGTCCATGTGTATAGTCACTGTTTATGTTGTTGAAAAACAGTATCTGCAATGAATAAGTTGTTGGTCTTGCAAAATTCTATCATGTGATCACCAGTGTTATTTCTGTCACCAAAGCCATGTTTTCCAACTACTGAGCCTTCTTCTTTATTTCCAACTTTCGCATGCTAATCACCAGTAGTTATCAATGCAACTTGATTGCATGTTTGGTCAATTTCAGACTGCAGAAGTTGGTAAAATCTTCAATTCTTCATGTTTGACTTTAGTGGTTTATGTGTAAATTTGATTAATAGTCATATTAACTGGTCTTTCTTGTAGATATAAGGATATTATCCTATCATTGACAGCATTGTACTTCAGGATTAATCTTGAAATGTTTTTTTGTTTTTTGACAATGAATGCAATGTTGTTACTCTTCAATTTATCCTTCTGGGTATAGTAGACCATATGTCTATCTGATTCAGAATGGTCAATACCAATCCGTTTCAGCTCACTAATGCCTAATATATCAACTTATGCGCTCTATTTAATTTTTGATGACTTCCAATTTTCCTAGATTCATAACTCTTACATTGCAGTTTCCAATTATTAATGGATATTTGTAGCTGTCTCTTCTCATTTTGAATTATGCCACATCAGCAAATGAAGATCTCAGAAGCTTTACTCCATCCGTGTAATTAAGGAAGATTCTGCTTTGAGGAGGCAGTTCTTTCCCAGTCATATTTTGAGTAGCAGGAGCTCTGGTGGTGTAGAGGTTAAAGCACTCAGCTGCTAACCAAACTGTTGGCAGTTTGAGCTCACCAGCGACTCTGCAGGAAAAAGATGAGGCAGTGTGCTTCCATAAAGATTTACAGCCATGGAAATGCTATGCAGGCAGTTGTCCTCTGTACTATAGGGTCACTATGAGTCAAATCGGGAGCTCTGGTAGCATAGTGGCTAAGGCACTTGACTGCTCACCAGATGGCTGGTGGTTCAAACCCATCAGCCACTCCTCGGAAGGAAGGTTGGGCAATCCTACTTCCATAGTGATACTGCCTCGGAAACCCAAGGAGGGGTCGCTATGAGTCAGGGCTGACTTGACGGCACATAACAACAACAACAACAACATGAGTCAAATCATCTCAATAGCAGTGGTTTTTTTTTTTGTTGTTGTTGTTTGTTTGTTTGTGAGGCCCAACTTGAGATGCTCATCTTCCAGCACTATATTAGAGTGTTTTACTGTTATTCATAATGTTTTCAGTGATCAAAATGCGACCTTGAGTATATCACACCTGACTTTAAAGACCATTTGAAAAATAGATTTGATGCACTGAACACTAATTACTGAAGACCAGATGAATTGAGGGAGGACATCAAGGACATCATACAAGAAGAAAGCAAAAGGTCATTAAAAAGGCAGGAAAGAAAGAAAAGACCAAAATGGAGTCAGAAGAAACTCTAAGACTTGCTTTCAAACACATAGTAGCTAAAGTGATTGGAAGAAATGATGAAGTAAAAGAGTTAATGGATTTGAAATAGCAACTAGAAAAGAAAAGTAACATGTTATAATGAATGTGCAAACACTTGAAGCTAGAAAATCAAAAGGGATGAACATGCTCAGCATTTCTCAAGTTGAAAGAACTGAAGAAAAAATTTAAGCCTTGAGTTGCAATTTTGAAGGATTCTATGGTCAAAATATTGAATGATACAGGAATCATCAGAAAAATATGGAAGGAATACACAGTGTCACTATAACAAGAATTGGTCGACACTCAGACATTTCAGGAGGTGGTATATGAGCAAGAACTGATAGTATTGAAGGAAGAAGTCCAAGGTGCACTGAAGACATTGGCAAAACAAAACAAAACAAAAAAAAACAAACAAGACTCCAGGAATTGACAAAATCATAGTTGAGATGTTTCAACAAATGGATGCAACACTGGGAGCACTCCTCCATTGATACCAATAAATTTGGAAGACAGCTATTTGGCCAACTGACTGGAATAGATTAATATTTGTACCCATTCCAAAGAAAAGTGATCAAACAGAATGCAGTAATTATAGAACAGTATCATTAATATCACACACAAGTAAAATTTTGCTGAAAATAATTCAGTAACAGTTGCAGCATTACATTGACAGGGTACTGCCAAAAATTCAAGCCAGATTCAGAAGGACACATAGAATGACATATATAATTTCTGATGTCAGATGAATCTTGATTGAAAGCAGAGAATACCAGAAAGATGTTTACCTGTGTTTTATTGACTATGCAAAGGCAATAGATTGTGTGGATCATACCAAATTATGGATGACAATGCAAAGAATGGGAATTCCAGAACATTTAATTGTTATCATGAGGACTAAACATAAACATTAGTACATAGTCTAAACACAATTATTTGAACAAAATAAGGGGATACTGTGTGGTTTTAAATCAGAAAAGTCGTGTCCTTTCACCATACTTATTCAATCTGTATAGCAAATAATCTGAGAAGCTGGACTGTATGAAGAAAAATGAGGCATCAGGATTGCAGGAAGACCTGCAATATGCAGATGGCACAACCTTGGTTGCTGAAAGTGAAGAGGACTTGAAGCACTTACTGAAGACTACAGTCTTCAGCATGGATTATACCTCAACATAAGGAAAACCATAATCCTCACAATGGGACCAATTAGCAATGTCATGATAAATGGGGAAAAGATTGAAGTTGTCAGGGATTTCATTTTATTTGGGTCTATGATCAATACCCATGATTCAGCAGTCAAGAAATCAAACGACATAATGTATTAAACAAATCTGATGCAAAAGATCTCTTTAAAGTGTTAAAGAGCAATGATGTTACTTTGGAAACTAAAATGTGCCTGACTTAAGCCATGGCATTTTCAATCACTTCATACGCATGTGAAAGCTGGACAATGAATAACGAAGTCTGAAGAAGAATTGATGCCTTTGAGTTGTGGTGTTCGTAAAGAATACTGAAAATCCATGACTACCAGAAGGGCGAACAAATCTTTCTTGGAAGAACTGCAGCCAGAATGCTTCTTAGAAGAGAGGATGACCAGACTTCATCTCTCATACTTTGGTCATGTTATCAGGAAGGACTATTTCCTGGAGAAGGAATATCATGCTTAATAAAGTAGAACATCAATGAAAAAGAGGAAGACCCTTAATGATATGGATAGATATAGTGGCGGCCAACAGTGGGTTCAAGTATAGCAACAATTGTGAGGATGTCGCAGAACCAGGCAGTGTTCCATTCTGTTGTATATAAGGACCTTATGAGTTAAAATCAACTTGATGCCACTTAACAACTACAACAACAACAATAAAGAGAAAAAATGAGTTGAGTCTGGCCCAATTATTCTTCACCAACATCTTAGAAAAACAACAGATTTGCAAATGAGGAAACGGAGTCACAGAATGGCTAATTAACTTGTCCCAAATCATACAAAAACCTTACAACTGATCCTTTGAATGCAGAACTTCAAAAAATGCATATAGAACTATTTTACCAAAAGAACATCTTCAAATTATTACTATCTAAAATCTACTTCAGAGGCCTCGGGGACCTCAAGAGTGGCAGGATATCCAGGTTAAAAGGGGTGGGAGGCAAGGCTAGGCCCCAAGCCCCCTAGAGTCAGGAAAGGGAGGGACCAGGAGTGGCCAGGGACCACAGACTGGCAGGTTTCAGGTAGGGATTAGGTAAGAGGAGGGTACAGAGGTTTCCAACAGCTAAGGGAGGCAAACTTGTCTGTCAGTTTGTCATCCTGTGAGGCTTGTACATTGCTGTGGGGCTTGTGGCTGTGCTACTGGTGTTTTAGATGCCATCAGAGTTGCACATGGTGCACAGGTTTCAACGCAGCTTACAGACTAAGACAGGCTAGGAAGAAGGAGGAAGCCATCTGCTTCTCAAAAATTGGCCAGGAAAAACCTTATGAATAACAGAGAAACAATGTCTGATACATTACTGGTCAACTTCATGAATAGCTTAGAAACACTGTCTGACACAGTGCAGGAAGACTAGCCCCTTGGGTTGGAAGGCACTCAAAATAGGACTGGGAAAGAGCTGCTTCATTAGAGTAGAACCAACCTTAATGATACGGATAAAGTAAGTCTCTCAGGACCTCCATGTGCTGACGTGGCATGACTCAAATTGAGGAGAAACAGCTGCAAACATCCATTAATAAACAGAACATGGAATGTATGAAGGATGAATCTAGGAAAATTGGAAGTTGTCAAAAATGAAATGGAATGCATAAAGATTAATACCCTATATTTGTAAGCTGAAATGGACTGGTTTTGGCCATTTTGAATCAGATAACCATATGATCTATCATGCTGGGAATGACAAATTGAAAAGGAATGGTGTGGCATTCATCATCACAAAAGATGTTTCAAAATCTATCCTGAAGTACAATGCTGTCAGTGTAGGATAATATCCACACGCCTACAAGGAAGACCAGTTAATACAACTATTATTCAAATTTATTCACCAACCACCAAAGCCAAAGATGAGGAAATTGAAGATTTTTATCAACCTCTGCAGTCTGAAATTGACTGAACATGCAATCAGGATA
>NW_006921632.1:8979535-8989930 GCF_000298275.1 Orycteropus afer afer
AAACAGAAAAAGGGAACACTGCATGGTTTAAAATCAAGAAGGGAGTGTATCAAGGTTGAATCCTTTCACCATACTTGTTCAATCTGTATGCTGAGCACATAATCCAAAAAGCTGGACTGTATGAAGAAGAACGTGGCATCAGGATTGGAGGAAGAATCATTAACAACCTGTGATATGCTGATAGTACAACTTTGCTTGCTGAAAGTGAGGATGACTTGAAGTACTTACTGATAAAGATTGAAGAATACATCCTTCTCCAGGGAATGGTCCTTCTGACAACACGACAAAAGTATGTGAGATGAAGTCTGGCCATTCTTGCCTCCAAGGAGCATTCTAGCTGCACTTTCTCCAGGACAGACCTGTTAGTTCTTTTAGAAGTATGGATTATATCTCAGTATAAAGAAAACAAAAATCCTCACAACTGGACTTATAAGTAGCATTACGATAAATGGAGAAAAGATTGAAATTGTCAAAGACTTCACATTGCTTGGTTTTACAATCAACACCAATGGAAGCAGCAGTCAGGACATCAGCAGGAAGATGTATATCACTGGGCAAATTGGCTGCAAAGGACCTCTTTCAAGTGCTGAAGAGCAAAGATGTCTCCTTGAGGACTAAGGTGCACCTGACACAAGCCATGGTATTTTCAATCGCCTCATATGCATGTGAGAGCTGGACAATGAATAGGAGGATCAAAGAAGAGTTGATGCTTTTGAGCTGTGGTGTTGGTGAAGAATGCTGAAAGTACCCTGGACTGCTAAAAGAACTAACAGGTCTCTCCTGGAGGAAGTAGCCAGAATGCTCCTTGGAAGCGAGAATGGCCAGACTTCGTCTCACATACTTTTGTCATGTTGCCAGAAGAACCATTCCCTGGAGAAGGATGTCATGCTTAGTAAGGTGGAGGGTCGACGAAAGAGGGGAAGGCCCTCAATGAGGTGGATTGACACAGTGGTGGCAGCGATGGGCTCAAGTGCAGTAAGAATCATGGAGCTAGCTCAGGACTGGGTGGTGTTTCGTTGTGCTGTGCATAGAGTCGCTATGAATCGGAGACGACTCGATGGCACTTAACAACAACAATAACAGGATCTACTTTAAGCAAATATTAAAATTATTTCTATCCTCATTAAGTAGATTGTTAGGAAAATGTTTTTGATTTACAGTTAAAATGTATATATCTACACATTAAGTGCCTTGACTTTAAAAAGCCTATAAATCTTTCTTTTAAAAGATAAACAAAAATCAATTCAATGAACTAAGCAACTGTACTCCTTAACTTTTCCCATTGTTACTATATGTGCATGTATGTATGCATATGTGTATGTGTGAGAGAGAAGAGGTTAGTTAGTACAAGATCTTGTTTTTGCCCATCACGTTTTACTCACACTCATTATTATATAGGAGTTATCTGAGATCTATAAACCTTGCCCAGATGAAAAACCCTGCTATCCTCAGTTTTCAGATAAGGAGATTGAAGCACACAAGGGTTAATTGACTTTCTCAAGGTCACATAGAAAATTACAATCAAGGTTGGGATTAGAATCTAGGTTTTCTGATGCTGATGCTTTCTTTCATTAGATTGTTTTTCTTTCACAGTGTCAATTTAGATTACCCATTCCTTTGAAGGACTTGGGGACTCTTAGGAGATGCATCATTAATAATCACAGCATCCCTGGACATGGGCACAGGTGGTGTTCTCAGGTAACAGATGACAGTTTTTGAATGGAAATTGGGGGGCTTGAGACATAAATCCACAGGAAAATAAACTAAGATGTGAGGACAGCCGGGACTTAGTAATTACTAACAATTTATTCAAGGCTTTAACACAGGGATTTCATTTATTCCCTGGGCTGACCACTCCAGATGACCACCAAGCATTTGCTTTTAATTTAGTGCTGTCCCTGGGACTACTATGCAAGAGCATAAAGATCTTGTTTCTTCTGTTTTGATTTTTTTTTTCTGAGTATATTTTGTACAAACTTCTTTGATATACTGCAAAAATTGTATTCAAACAAGTTTCTCCAATCCTAATTAGAATATTGTTTTATTACACTGCACATTTCCTAAATCTCACACTAATTAAATGTATATTGTACTTCATTATTACCAACAAACAACTATCTGCACTCAAAATTTATAGTTGTGTACTGTGGTGGTTGACGACTGTATCAGCATTTCAATTTTAAATGTGTTTCAGAGGTTTAGAGCTTATCTGGAAAATTAATTGCAGCTGAAAACCTGGCACAGCCCGCTCTTACACAGACCAGCCTGGGGCCCCCCTGTAGCTCCCAGCTCCTCTTTCGGTAACAGCTGTCAGGGGAGTGGAGTTAGGAGTGGAAGAAGGGGGAGTAAAAGGAGATGGATGGGGAGTGGAATGCCATCCCTTCCTCAGAGCCCTCCCACCATCACTGGAATCTCTCTGGAGGAAAAACACACATTCTTCTCTGCCTAAGGAACAGAGTGGACTGAGGCCTGAGTTCCTAGCACTCCCCTAACAAGTCAGCCAGGTGTTGGCCACTCTCAACAAAGGCATATCTCTTTTCCTTTGTTTATTATTTTTTAAGCAAAGATTTCAGGGCTTTTTTGTTTTCTTTTTAACTGATCTCAGCTGCAAGTTTTCAAGATATGCATATATTTGTTGGCTTAGAAGCAGATGGATGACCCTTGAAGGCAACTGGGCTTCTTCCTGCCAGCGTGCCCCCTCAACCTTTTCAAAGTGAGGACAGAGGACAATAATGGACACCTACTCGTGCTAGTGATCTTGCCACACAGATATTTGACATTGCTGCTTTGTGAGTTTAGCTGGACACTGCCCAGGAATATGAAAGAGCAGTTTTCCAAAAAATAAACCAGAAAGATTTACCTATTTTGGTTTATTACTTTCTCAGGAAGGTTATGGAATTAGATTAGAAACTCACTTAGCTTATCCTGAACTTCAAAAAGCAAAGAATCCCTGCCTAATTCGAGGGACATTTGCTTGCAAGAAGCAGAAACCAACACACACCAACTTCAGTAAATAGAACCCATGAGCCGTAAGTGTAGATGAACCCAATGAGAGTTTGGAATTGTGAACAGCAAAGTCTTTGGGAACCAACAATTTCATTCTTCTCCTCACACAGCTTTTCTTTCTCTCCACAGGGTCTTTCATTTCTATCTCATTCAGAACATCTGCTTCACCCTTGTCTCTACACTGTGGTCTGCTTACTCATCTACCCACACAGCTCCAAAGCCATCTCAGCCTACAGTCTTCTATGACTCTCCAGTTCCAGTGACTAATACTAATCAGTATCTCAGTTTAAATTATTAAGAGAGAGGCTCTAACTGGCTCAGCTTCATTTAGATGTCCAGACTGTGTCCAATCCGTTTTGCAGGGTGTGGTGAGCACTAGATGCATGACTTGCCTCCGCAGGGTCTATGGCATTGCCAAAGAAGAGGTGCCATCCCAATTGTGATATAGTAGGCCTCAGAAGGTTTATATACAGACAGAGACACACACACACAGCGAGAAAGAATTCCGTTGCTTCATTCAACTGGGATTTAGTGATGTGCATATACAAACTGTTCAGGAGTCCATTCACAGAAACTCTGAGGGTTCTCATTACACTGGATGTAGTTCCTGTCTGAAAAATAAAAAGTAAATTAATTATGAAATGGCATGGTCATATTAGGGATGCCATACCAGGCAGTACGACACTGAAACATACCAGAGTTGATGATATTAGCTTGCCTGGGAGGATTGATACGAAGCTATCAGGAGTGACATGAAAGGAGTCTCAGCACAATTATCCCTACCTCACAGGAGCATCATCAGAGAAGATAACTTAATTTCTTTCATCTTTGTTTTCAGGATTTCATACTTTGCTGAAATGGTAATTTTAAGGAGCACAGATTTATAATTTCTCATCCCCAAAGTTAAAAATACACTCCATACTTGCAAGCTTGCTATTTCATGTGTGTTTAAGAATGGCTTCAGGTTTGCTGTAGGAGCAAAAGAGCCCAGAGTTCAGCAGGTTTCATTGGGTAGAGAAAAAAAAAGGTTGAGGAAGAGCAAAATTAAAAACAAATTAAGATATGAGGTATGTACAGCCAAGAACGTCATCTTCTTTCCACATGAAGCACAGAGGGTGGTTTTTCCAGGCGCTCACAGGCGCGTGGCACCTGTGTTCATTTAAATGATTACACATTCAACAAAATTTAAATGTGTGATGTGCAATCATTTGAATTGCTCATTATACATTAAAATAAACTGACACAAACACGAAGCGTTCTCTGGTGCTTTTGAGAAACTAAGTAAATTAAATGAAAGAACAAACTAAAGGTAATGCTGGGCTGAAGATTTGGCATACAAAAGAATCAGAAAATTAGGTCTCTGACCCTGATCAAATAACTTTCAGTCCTAATGTGCAGTTAGAAAAGCAGCAAAAGGAATGAGAGTGTCCACTCCCTGCCTTGAACTACTGCACCCGGGACTCCCAGACTATTTGCTTCATATTGGGCTTTAGGCACCAGGCCAGGAGACCAAATGGTACAAAGGGAGACAGGAGGAGAAAAAAGGCAGGTGGAAAGAGAGAATGTATTCCTTAGCAAGAGTACAGGTGTTTTCCTCAGTCCTCCCATTATATTGTCTACACTTGTTCTCTCTCTCTCTCTGTTTTCATGGCTAATGATTTCTATAACCCACTTAAAATGGGACTTCTGGCTCCATCAATCCACTGAAAGTATGTTCTCACGGCTTATCACCTTGCCAAATGTCACTTCTTTCTTACCTTTCTTGACTTGTTAGCACACTTTTCTGGTTTTCTTCCTTCCTTATGACAGCTCCTTCTGAGTCTCCTCTTGTTCCTTCCCTGATCAATCTCTAAATATTGGCATGAGGTAGTGCCTGGTTTTGGGTGGTTTCTTTTCTCTCTACATTTCCTCCCTCAGTGATCATATCCAGCCTTATGCTCCATGCAGATGAATCCATATGTATGTGTGTGTGTGTGTGTATGTGTATATATATATGTGTGTGTGTGTATGTGTATATATATATACATATATATATATACACACACACATATATATATATATTGTTGTTGTTGTTATGTGCCATTGAGTTGGCCCCGACTCATAGCGACCCCTCCGTGGGTTTCCAAGGCAGTATCACTATGGAAGTAGGATTGCCCAACCTTCCTTCCGAGGAGTGGCTGGTGGGTTTGAACCGCCAGCCTTCTGGTTAGTAGTCAGGTGCTTTAGCCACTATGCTACCAGAGCTCATATATGTATATATATATATATATATATATGTCTAAAGGCATCGCTGAGTGCCACAATTATATGCAGTGTTTCCTTGGTATCTTGATATCCTCATCTGGAAGATGTTATAAGGATCTGAAACTTAACATGGTGAAAACAGAGTCTTTAATTTTACACCCAGACCTATTTCTTTTCCAAATCTTGTCCAGTTTAATAATATCATCTCCATCAACCCAGTGGCTCAGGCAAAAAATACATATAGAAGCATTTTCAAATTCTTGTCTTTCCCTCTCTCACTCCCACATCAAATTCATTAGCAAGTCCACTCAAGTTTACATCCAAAATGTTTTCCAAATCCATCTAGTGCCAACCACCATCATCCCTTATCGTGACTGTAATAGCAACTTAACAGTCTTCTTTGCTTCCAACAGTAGCCAGAATGTTCTCTTTCCTCAGTTTTCTCTATGTTTAGTAACATCACCCTTGTCAAGCCACCATTATATTTTTTTCCTGACTACTGTAATTTCCTCTTAACTCATCTCCTAACATGGCAGCTAAATGGGTACAAATTAGATTTTGGCATTTCCTATAGTAGTTTCTCATTAGATTTAGATTGATATTTGAACTTATCATGCTCTATAAAGCCTTAAATGATCTAGATCTGAATTCTGTGGCCCCATTTTCTACAATTCTTAATCTCACAGTGTTCTTTTAAAAACTTAAATCAGATTTGGTCATTCTCTGGATTAAAACCTGCAGAGTTTAGTAATCCTTACCACATTGTACTCTGTTGTGTCTGTTAATAATATTTTTGGTTCCAAGTAATGGAAAAACTAACTAATTGTGTCTTAAACAAAAGGGATTTATTTTTCTCACATTAGAAATCCTGAGTAGGCAGTTTGTGGCATGGGTGTAGCCTTTTAATGATTCCATGGAGTACTCAGATTCTTTCTATCTTTTTTTATCCCTGTGGTCCTAGTATATTGACTTAACACCATATGCTTGCTGCTACATGGTCCCAAGGATGCTCTTGCTCTTGTTGTTAGGTGCCACCAAGTCAGCCCTGACTCACAGTGATCCTGTGTACAACGGAAGGAAACACTGTCCAGTCCTGCACCCTCCTCACAATCCTTGCTGTGCTTGAGGTCATCATTGCAGTCACTGTGTCAGTACATCTTGTTGAGAGTCTTCCCCTTTTTCACTGACCCTCCACTCTACCAACCATAATATCCTTCTCCAGGGACTAGTCCTTTCTGACTACATGACCAAAGTGGGTGAGACAAAATCTGGCCATTCTTGCTTCCAAGGAGTATTCCTTCCAGCTGCACTTTTTCCAGGACAGATTTGTTCGTTCTGGCACTCCTTGGTATTTTCATTATGTTCTCTCTCTCTGGAAAATTCTTCTTTGTCACCTTATGTTACAGTGTGAGCCTTTTCCATCAGTGTTGATGGAGGAGAGCACCTGGGACAGAGGAGAGATCAAAGGGACAGAGCTGCAGAAGCTGTTAATTCTGAATTTCACTCTGGCTCAGGGATGGACAAACATGTGGCTCTGGTGTCAGTTATTTCAATTTTTCATAACTTCTTTTCTTTCCTGATGAGGTCAGAAAAAAAATATTTTTAACCATGGAAGTATCCTCATTGTTGTTGTTATGTGCCATCGAGTTGGACCTGACTCATAGTGACCCCTCCTTGGGTTGCTGAGGCAGTATCACTATGGAAGTAGATTGCCCAACCTTCCTTTCGAAGAGTGGCTGGTGGGTTTGAACCACCAGCCTTCTGGTTAGCAGTCAGGTGCCTTAGGCACTATGCTACCAGAGCTCCCAGTCCTCATTAGACCTTAGAAGTAATCTGGATGAGAGCACTTGATAAATAGGAAGAGTATAAGCTCCTGTTGTAGGGGTACTAATAAATTCTCTCTTATTGCCTGAACATTTATGTAATATTTTCAACTTATGAGCCTCTGTGTCCCTTATCAGCCTTTGATGGGTACTATTTTCTCCTGATTACAGGACTTAAGGACTCAGCTTGATTTTTCCTCTTTGCAGTATCTTTCCTCCCCAACTCTTGTCCTTAGGCTTCTTCTTTTTTCCAGATCCGGGCTAGGAAAGAAATGAAGTTCTCCATCTATCCTACACTGCACCTCCCAGTGACAATGCCTACAGACCCATGTAGTAGTTTAAACTAATGCAACCTGGAAAATAAGAAAAGATAACAACAGTAGTGAATATGGCTGTTACAAGTCTGATACAGATTTTATAAAAGTGGATCTTGGTCTGATACTTCTCCATGTGTTCATTTCCTGTCTTTCTTTCCTTTTCCTTAAACAAATAAACAAACAAAAACAAAACAACTTACTTTGTTTTCTTATTACAAAAGTACCAAGTAGACCCCAAATTAGAATATAGAAGAGTTGAACCATGAAATTAATAAGCACAGGCTATATATATATACCCCATAGGTAGAAGCTGACACCCAACAATTAGAGAATATTGTTATTCTCAAGCATACATGAAATATTTACAAAAATTATAATCAAGTAAAAAAGAAAATCTCAACAGTTATCCAAAAAAATCATTATTATACAGAAACTTTTCCTTCTATAATGTAATTAAAGTTGAATTTGGTAATATAAAGAAATCTTACAAATTTCAGCACACTATAAAAAATTCTTAGATGAAAGAGAAATTAAATTCAATTAAACTGCCATTTAAGAATGAAAATAATCTAAAGGCATTCTGGATTAAAAAACAAAACAAAATACATTTAAATCTTCCCTATATATTAGAGTTTGTGGGTTGCAGCTAAAATGGAATTTAGAAGGAAATCTTTTTTTGCTGAAATGCTAATATTAAAAAAATTAATGAGCCAAACAACACTACTCTGTCTCCAGCACATGAAACGATGCCTGCCACACAACAGACACACAAATATTTAAGTGAATTGCTAAAAGAGCTGAAGTTAAGAAATTAGACAAAAAACAAAGAGTAAATTAAAAGAAAGTAGAAAGAAAAGCAAATAGCAAAAAATAAAATAGATTATATTGAAATAGAAAGTAAATCTATGATAGAGTGAGTCAAGAAAGCTAAAAGTTAGTTTTTTCAAAAGCCTAATTTTACAGAAAATCCTATGTCAAATTATGGCAGTCAAATATATACCGTGGTATTTATTTTACTGTCTTCTGTTAGGTTGGCCTACTCGACGGCACATAACAACAACAACAACAACAACAACTGTTAGGTTGAACAAAAATCAGGACCAGCATTCACCTTTGAGTGCTTGTTTAAAGGCCCAAATTTAAATGTCCTTTATCATTCTCCCATGGATAAGATATAAGACAAAGAGTAACAGAATGCCAATATTATGTGGCCTTGCTCCATCTGCTTCCTGGTTAGGTCTGTCTCCTATTTGAAGAGACCAAGTGGGAATCAGTCATGTGTACCACCCAGCTGGTGAGTTCAGGAGTTTATTCAGTGCATCACTTTGATAAATGGGTTGAGAGTTTCAGAGTCCTGGATCTATTTCACTGGTCTTCTTTTGCACTAGTCTCTACATGTTCTGTTGATGCATTCATGTCAACCCACCTTAGATGGCTATTTTAACTACATCTTGGAATATGAATTCAGTGAGTTCACTTCTGTGATAGGCTGGCAATTGGTTAGCAGCACAGAGCTGGTGGTGGTGGCTGGAAAAGTAGCAGCATCTATAATAAAAACGCAGGGGACATGCTTCCTGACAACTCACAATCAGGACTCTTGACCACTTACCAAGCCACCAGCTCTAGCTTTACCCATCTTGGTTTGGTAATTGACAAATCAACTGCCATTTCCATTTTAACCTTATTCTACATTCCCAGGTTGTTGTTGTTGTTGTTGTTATGTGCCGTCGAGTCGGCCCCGACTCATAGCGACCCCTCCTTGGGTTTCCGAGGCAGTATCACTACGGAAGTAGGATTGCCCAACCTTCCTTCCGAGGAGTGGCTGGTGGGTTTGAACCGCCAGCCTTCTGGTTAGCAGTCAGGTGCTTTAGCCACTATGCTACCAGAGCTCCCAGGTAGGCTTTCTAAATCTCTTAGCTGGAAGAATCTGATATCAGAGCCCATGAGGTATTCATTCATTCATGATATTTACTGAACATACACTGTCTGCCAGGTCTGCTATAGATACAGTAATATTCACCAATATCCTTTTTATTGAAGGAAATACCCTTAATGAGATTGCTCCCTGAATATGGCTCACACGATCAATGTGTAACAAGTGTTGTTTCACAGCGGGTCTCTCAATGACACCAGGATGGCATTGTAGTTCTGATCATGTTTGCACACACTAGTTGCACTATGTTGTTGGTCTCATTTCCTCCCCTCAGGCCCCAGGATTTCTAAGCAAAACAGAGCTTCAAATCCAATATACATAAACAAATATCTGTTGAATGTGGCAAGAAGCACAAAAGAAACTAGCAGTCCTCATCAAACTATGCAGTCCAGGATTGGCAGCGGGGAAATGAAAAGACCAAGAGTTCAGCAGGCATCAGGCAGGGACGAGGTGTCTGGACCAAAGTGTAACACTAATACAGCCCTTGCATTGGAACTAATATCTCAACAGAGGTCACTGACATCTGTCAGAGGATGGGCTTCATGTGCACTGAGAGTAGAAAGGGCACACTGGTCTTTTCTGCCACTCTTTTATACTTGGAGTTTTACTATCCAACCCAAACATTAGTGCCATGGTTGGCTCTGGTTCACATTTTAATTACAGTAAAACCTGTGAAAGATGGCAACCTGTGTAAGACAGAAACCCATCAGAGAAGGAAAACTCAAATATTTTCCACTAGAGAGCAGTTGAAAAGTGGTGACTGCACCCTATCAGAGGCGGGAAACTTGCAAGACCCAGAAAAACAAGGCACTCTCATCAACTTCTGGCTCTCACAGTTTTCACTGTATTGCAGAGCAGTCGTTCTCCAAGTTCTTGATTTCAGAACACTTGACACTTAAAAAGTATTGGGAACCTCAAGAAATTTTTGTTTATGTAAATCATATCTGTTAATATTTATGTTTTAAAACTTAAATCAGATTTTTTTTTTAATTTTATTTTGATTTGGGTGAAGATTTACAGAGTAAATTCACTTTTCATACAGCAGTTCACATATACTTTGTCTCATGTCATT
>NW_006921632.1:8994840-9002372 GCF_000298275.1 Orycteropus afer afer
CTAATTGTTTCCACGAATCTTTGGTTTTCTTCATTCTTCTTTGCTCTGGATGAGGAGAGACCCATCGTTGCATCTAGATGACTGCTTGCAAGCTTTTAAGATCCCAGTTGCTACTTGCCAAAGAAGGATGTGGAACAATGTTTTGTGTAGTATGTTATGTCAATTGAGCTTTATATCCCCTGCAACCATGGTCCCAAGCCCACAGGCCCAACTACTAGTGAGTAGTACCTCTGGGTAGCTGGCTATGGCCAAGAAGTGACTACAACCTTGTCCCTTGTCAGCTCTTCTATATACCTGGGAATTCTTACAGAATATACCAATACACTTGTAGAAACATTATCTGCCAACCCTACACATGGTCTTGGGCACACTCCCCCCTGCATAGACATACCTAATAGTTCAGCCTGTCCACCCATCTATTCACCCATATATCCATGTTTGCCTTCACTGACAATGCAGTACTGTATGTAAAAGAGGGTTCATCTTTGTTGTCTGTACCTCCCATGTACCTCTCTATGTCTTCCTGTTCCTCAATGCCACTGTGTTGATCACTCATATTTGATACATTGCCCTTCTCTTCATCCAAATCAGTACTTATCTATACCTATCTAACAGTGTTTCCTCCCCTCCTCTCCCACCCCTGGTAACCACCAAAGAAAATTTCCTTCCATATAGAAACCTTTCCTTGACTTTTTACAATAATGGACTAATACAATGTTTGTCCTTCTGTGAATGACTTATTTCACTCACATAATGTCCTCCAAGTTCATCCATGTTATGTGGTGTTTTGCAGATTCTATGTTATTCCTTAGGGTTGCATAATATTCCATTGTGTGTATGTACCATAGTTTGGTTATCCATTCTTTAGGTGATGGACACCTAGGTTGTTTCCATCTTTTGGCTATTGTAAATAGTGCTGTGATGAACACGGGTGTGCATATATCTGTTCTTGTCATGGCTCTCAGTTCTTTACGATATATACCTAGTAATGGAATGCTGGGTCAAATGGTATTTCTAATTCCAACTTTTTAAGGAATTGCCTTACTGCTTTCCACAGTGGTTGTACCATTTTACAGTCCCACCAGCAGTGTATGAGAGTCCTAATAAGAGTGACATTGTTTTACATTTTTAACGTCTGGCTTAATAGAGAACAGCTGGATGCTCATCTGCTTCTGCATTCCATGTCATGTAGCCATTGTACATTTTTGAGACAATAAGAGCTCTGGTAGCATAGTGGCTAAGACACTTGCCTGCTAACCAGACGGCTGGCGGTTCAAACCCACCAGCCACTCCTCGGAAGGAAGGTTGGGCAATCCTACTTCTGTAGTGATACTGCCTCGGAAACCCAAGGAGGGGTCGCTATGAGTCGGGTTTGACTCGATGGCACATAACAACAACAACAACGAGAGTGAAAAAGGCAAATGATAGTGTATTATTATGAAAATAGTCTTGCTCTTGTGATACCCTGAAAAGATCCTGGACTTTCCCAGGGAACTGTTTTAGTTTCCTAGTGCTGCTATAACACCACTACTACAAGTAGGTGGCTTTCAAGAACAGAAATTTGTTTTCTCATGGTTCTGGAGGCTAAGTCCAAATCAGGGAGTCAGCCATGTCAAGGCCTCTGTGAGTCTCTCTCTCTCTGTTTCTGGTGTTTGGAGGCTATCCTTTGAGTTCCTTTACTTGTTGGAGATCCACAAATGGCATCAGCATCTGTCTTCTCCTGTGTGTGTGTGTCTAATCTGTGTGTCTAATCCACTCCTTTTATAACTCAGAAGTGAGTAGATTTAGAACCCTTATTCAGCATGATCTAATTAACATAACAAAGAAAACCCTATTTCTGAACAGAATTACATCTACAAGTATGGGATTAGGATTCCAACATATATTTGGGGTGACATATTTCAATCCCTAACAGGAAACTAGGCCACACTTGGAGCACTGTTGTTCTAGAATCTCATGCTTTCAGCATATGTCAAAGGTTTTCACACCTTTCTATCCAAGGTCCACTGAAGACTGACAAGACAAAACAAAACAAACTAAACTAACTGCCGTCAAGCCAGATTCAGCTCATTGCAATCCCTCCTGGGGTTTCCAAGGTGCTATCTCTACAGAAGTAGATCGCCCAACCTTCCTTCCAAGGAGTGTCTGGTGGGTTTGAACCGCCAGCCTTCTGGTTAGCAGTCCAATGCCTTAGGGACCATGCCACTAGAGCTCCCACTACAGTGTGAGGAGATATAAAAAATCTAGGTGCTTGGTATAAAGAGAGGCTTTTGCCAAAGCTGCAGCTGGACTCAAGTTTGGTTGTTTACTCTTTATTCTGAGCAGATGTTCAAAAGCCAGGTAGCCAGCAAACCTCAGGAAGCCTGGGGCTCTCCTCCTCCCCTTCCTCCCACAGCATACTCCCAGGAAGGGTATTCACTCGGGCTGGGCTCTGAGATATCTACCAATTAACAAGACTTTATCGACTCAAACTTTATGATTAACAAAACAACGCTCATAGGACCTTGGAATTGTCTGGTGTCTGTTAAGGCATGATTTTGTAAACTTCAACCAATCAGAATTTTTTTCTTATAAGTTCCTGGATTTTCCGTACTTAAACTCTGAAAAATTCCTTTTGTGTGTTTTTGTGAATCCTTACAGTGTGTTGCCCAATCTGGATCGTTCTTTTCTTTCGATAAACAATTTGCTTTACTTTTAACAGAAGTCCAGTTTGCTGTTTGACAGAAGGCAGAGAAAAGTGAAGGCAAACCCAGGGATCAAGATGAAAGAACTCACCATAGCATAGCCTTTCTTTAAAGATTGCTGTTTTATATTAAAAATCCATTCAAATTTTGTGCTCAATTCCATAATACGTGTTTGTTTTAATGTGACCTTTTCTCGCTTAATCAATGGAACACTCATCTCCAAGAAGATGCCTCTGTTCATCCTGTGTTCCCTGTACTCACTCCCCTGGCACACTGAATTCAGTGTGAAAAGCAATAGGCATTGGGGACTTCACACATTGAGTGATGGGAACTATTTAGGCCTGTTTTATGGATCAGGAAGGTACAGCCCTAAAGAGGCTGAATAACTTGCTAAAGATTATGTAGCTAGTCAGTGGTAGATGCAGGACTTAAATCAGGGTCCTCGATTTGTAAATCTTACTTGCTTTGCTATATCCCAGGCAGGCTTGAACCCAGGAAAAAATAACTATCAGCACTGCCCTCTACCCAAGCAGTGCCCCCCCCCCCAACTGTAACTAAAACATGATATATTTTTGGTGACATCAATTATATTCTTGAGATACTTAGATAAATAGATTAAAATTCTCATTTTCTATCCCAGGCAAACTTTCTTTCCATTGTCTTGTCATTTATAACATGGGGAGAGGGTTATACACTTGCTCTTGGCCCTGATTCAAAGATGACAAAGATTTGGTTCAGTGTGTATGGTTCAGGATGGTCAGAGAGTTTCTACGAAAATGTTTGGTGAACTGAAGACATTCTTGTAACAAACTGGCCATGTAGACAGTTGCTGGAATGCATGAAGGTGTGAGCGGGATGCTGGGGCAATGTCTTTCTTTACTATCAGATGCAGCACTGGTAGAAACAGGGGAACTAATATTTAGCAATTGTTGTTGTTGTTGTTAGGTGCCATCTATTCAGCTCTGACTCATAACAACCCTATGTACAACAGAACGAAACACTGCCTGGGCATGCTCCATCCTCACAATCCTTGGTATACCTGAGCCCATCCTTCGCCACTGTGTCAAGCCATCTTGCTGAGGTCCTTCCCCTTTTTCGCTGACCCTCCACTTTACCAAGCATGATATCCCTCTCCAGGGAGTGGTCCCTCCTGAGAATATGACCAAAGTAGGTGAGAAGAAATCTGGCCATTTTTTCTTCCAAGGAGCATTTCAGCTGCACTTCTTCCAGGACAGATTAGTTTGTTCTTCTGGCAGTCCATGGTGTTTTCAGTATTCTTTGCCAACACTACAACTCAAAAGCATCAACTCCTCATTGGTCTTCCTTATTCTTTGCCAGCTTTCACATGCATATGAGGTGACTGAAAATACCATAGCTTAGGTTGTTGTTGTTGTTATGTGCCATCGAGTTGGACCCGACTCATAGCGACCCCTCCTTGGGTTTCCGAGGCAGTATCACTACGGAAGTAGGATTGCCCAACCTTCCTTCCAAGGAGTGGCTGGTGGATTTGAACCACCAGCCTTCTGGTTAGCAGTCAAGTGCCTTAGCCATTATGCTACCAGCGCTCCCGTAGCTTAGGTTAGGCACACTGTATTCCTCTAAGAGGGATCTTTGCTCTTCAGCACTTTAAAGAGGTCTTAAAGAAGCTTGACTCCTAACCAGAAGGTTGGTAGTTCAAATCCATCAGCTACTCCATGGAGGGAGAATGGGAAATCTACATTCATAAAGATTTACCGCTTCAGAAACCCAAAGGGGGTAGCTATGAGTTGGAATCAACTTGATGGCACTGAGTTTGGTTTGGTTTTGGTTTTGCAGCAGATTTGCCCAGTGCTATACATCATCTGATTTCCTGCCTGCTGCTTCCATTGGTGTTGACTATGGATCCAAGTAATATGAAATCTTTGATAACTTTAATCTTTTCTCCACTTATTTTCATGCTTCTTATTGGTCCAGTTGTGAGGATTCTCGTTTTCTTTATGTTGAGGTGTAATCCATACTGCAGATTATAGTTTTTAATCTTCATCAGTAAGTGCTTCAAGTCATCTTCACTTTTGGCAAACACAAAAGGTTGTGTCATCTGCATATTGCAGATTGTTACTGAGTCTTCCTCCAATCTTGATGCCATGTTCTTCTTCATATAGTCCAGCTTCTTAGATTATTTGCTCAGCATACAGATTGTATAAGTATGGTGAAAGGATACAACCCTGACACACTCCCTTCCTGATTTTAAACCATGCAATGTCCCCTTGTTTTGTTTGAAAAACAGAATCCTGGTCTATGTACTGGTTCCTGATGGGCACAATTAAGTGTTCTGGAATTCCCATTCTTTTCAATGTTATCCATAATTTGCTATGATCCACATAGTCGAATGCTTTTGCAAAGCCAATAAAACACAAGTAAACATCTTTCTGGTATTCTTTGCTTTCAGCCATGATCTATCTGACATCAGCAATGATATCCCTCATTCCATGTCCTCTTCTGAATACAGCTTGCATTTCTGGTAGTTCCCTGTCAATATACTGCTGCAATCATTTTTTAATTATTTTTAACAAAATTTTACTTGTGTGTGACATTAATGATATTGTTAATAATTGTTAATAATCTCCACATTAAGTTCAGTCACCTTTCTTTGGAACAGGTACAAATATTGATCTCTTCCAGTCAGTTGTCCAGGCAGCTGCCTTCTAAATTTCTTGGCATAGACAAGTAAGTGCCTTCAGTGTGTCTTCTGTTGAAACATCTCAGTGGGTATTCTTTCAATTCCTGGAGCCTTGTTTTTCACCAATTCCTCAGTGCAGCTTTGACTTCTTCCTTCAATACCATTGGTTCTTGATCATATGCCACCTCCTGAAATAGGTGAACATTGACCAATTCTTTTTTTGTACAGTGACTCTGTGTAGTCTTTCCATCTTCTTCTGATGCTTCCTCCATCATTCAATATTTTGCCCATAAAATTTTTCAATATTGCAACTTGAGGCTTGAATTTTTTCTTCAGTTCTTTCAGCTTGAGGAATGCTGAATGTGTTCTTCCCTTTTGTTTTTCTAACTTCAGGTCTTAGCACATTTCATTATAATAATTGACTTTTTCTTCTTGAGCTGCACTTTGAAATCTTCTTTCAGTTCTTTTATCTTGTCATTTCTTCCATTTCTTTAGCTACTCTCCATTCAAGAGCAAGTTTCAGAGTCTCTTCTGACATCCAATTTGATCTTTTCTTCCTTTCCTGTCTTTTTAACGACCTTTTGCTTTCTTCATGGATGATGTTCTTGATGTCATCCCACAATTCACCTGGTTTTCAGTCAGTGGTGTTCAATGTGTGAAATCTATTCTTCAGATGATCTCCAAATTCAGGTGGGATATAATCAAGGTCATATTTAGGCTCTTGTGGACTTGTTTTAATTTTCTTCAGCTTCACCTTGAACTTCTATGTGAGCAGTAGATGATTTGTTCCGCAGTCAGCTCCTGGCCTCATATTGGCTGAAGATATTGAGCTTCTCCATTGCCTCTTTTCACAGATGTTGGTGATCTGATTCCTGTGTATTCCATCGGGTGAGGTCCACATGGTTAGCTGCCATTTATGTTGCTGAAGAAAGGTATTTGCAATGAATAAGTCATTGGTCTTGCAAAATTCTATCATGTGATGTTTGTCATCATTTCTATCACCAAGACCATATTTTCCAACTATTGGTTGATTCTTCTTTGTTTCCGGCTTTTGTATTCCAATTATCAGCAATAATCAATATAACTTGATTGCATGTTTGGTCAATTTCAGACTGTAGAAGTTCATGAAAATCTTTAATGTCCTCATCGTTGGCTTTAGTGGTTGATGCGTAAATTTGAGTAATTATTATTAACTGGTCCTCCTTGTAGGCATATGGATATTATTCTATCACTGACAGCATTGTACTTCAGGATAGATCTTGAAACATTTTTTGTGACAATGAATGCCATGCCAATCCTCTTCAACTTGGAATAGTAGATCATATGATTGTCTGATTCCAAATGGCCAAAACCAGTCTATTTCAGTTCACTAATATCAATCTTTATGCATTCCATTTCATTTTTGATAACTTCCAGTTTTCCTAGATTCACAGTTTATTCATTCCATGTTCCAATTATTAATGGATGTTTGCAGCTGTTTCTTCCCATTTTGAGTTGTGACCATCAGCAAATGGAGGTTGTTTCTTTTTTTAAAAGCATTTTGTTGAAATATAGTTTATGTACAGTGAAATACACAAAACTAAAGTGACATGGGTCAAAGCATTTTTTTTTTTTTTTTTTTTGCAGGGTTCCCTCTCCTCCCCTCCCACCCCTGGCAACCAACAAAGAAAGTTTCCCTCCATATATAAACCTTTCCTTGACCCTTCATAACAATGAACTAATACTATATTTGTCCTTCTGTGATTGACTTATGTCACTCAGCATAATGTCCTTAAGGTTCATCCATATTATGTGGTGTTTTGCAGACTCTACATTATTCTTTAGTGCTGCACAGCATTCCATTAGGTGTATGTACCATAGTTTGGTCATCCACTCTTCCACTATAAATCTTAAAGATAAATCCCTTGCCAGATACGTAATTATCGGCAAATATGAATTTGTTGCTGTCAGTTTTGTTATGTGCCTTTTTGTGGTGTTGATTTCTTTGTTCAAGATAATTTTCTATGCTGAGCTTGTTTTGTTTATGAATTGTGTTATCACTTCCTCCATTGTTATTGTTATTGTTTAGTATTTGCTGAATATTTATGCTGATCCTCTTTTTTGATGTGAAGGTGTTTCTTTGAGGTTACCCTTTGATTTATAGTTTTCTTCCCAAGTTTAGAACAGTCCATTCTATCTTGTAGTTGTCT
>NW_006921632.1:9007822-9009368 GCF_000298275.1 Orycteropus afer afer
AGACAGCTGCTGGCTGCTGAGGATTCCAAGCCCAAGGTTGACATGTATAAAAAGGCACAGTCCCAATGTTACCAAACCACATGGCAGGCCATTAATTTAAGTCCATTTTAAGTCCCAAGGTCAGCAGAGCATGGCAGGCTGCTGAACAACGACATGGCTACATGCAGGGTCCAAGCGTGCCATAAGCAAGAGACCATTCCCTAAGGCTACTGCTTATATACAGGAAGCAAACCACATTCCCCAAGGCAGCTATTCAACTGCTCACAGTAGAGTCCACCATGGAGCTGAATACCAGTTTCATTATGGGGAATACTACATCCAGCTGCCCAGCCAATACTACATTCAACCAGGCCCAGACAAGCTGACATACAAATTGAACTACCACAGATTCCATGTGCTGCATAGTTTTAGGCCACAGAAGGCAAGAGGTTTAAAACATCTCAGTTTTTCATTGGGAAATGAAAATTCTGTACTATTGAGAGTATTTGCAAAGTTTTCTGTTTCGTAACAAAAGGAAAACATCTTCCCAAATAAGATGAGAGCCTCAAAGTCCCAGCCTGTCATCCCAGGTTTATTATCCCCTGCTGAATTTACTCGAGTGCCCTGTAGCATCTGAAGCATCCTGTAGAATGTTGCAAAGCAGCCCCCATCAACAGGTGAGCTATCAAACTCCTTCTTAAAGCTGAACATGTCCAGGCTTGAACAGCACCTCAGAGGAGCAGAGTGAGACCTTAAGACAGAAGAGCTATGAGTGCTTCTCTCCAGGCACATGATTCCAGTTTCCCGTCCTAGAAGCCTTTTAGTGGTTCCCCACTGTATAAGTTCACAGCTTCACTTCTGGTGGTCCAGTCTACATTTCCAGATGATTCATCTACCATAATTACCCTCCTCCAATTCCAATATGACTCAAGGGCAAGAGTTAGCCAAAATAACACTTCCCAATGTCTTTCCAACAAGCCCAGCACTAGGGCACATGACGTAGGGAGCAGCTGGTTTCCAGCTTCCTCTGGCTCTCCAGGCTTAATGTCCTTGAGCAGGGCTCAACCCCAACAACTATTTGCAGCAGCCCTGGCTGAAACCTCATTCCCAGTTATTCCTAGAAAATCCATCTTCCAAAGTACCTGGAGTCAGTGAAAGTTATAATTACACTACACTGTGTATGTTATATGTTGTTGTTGTTAGGTGCCATCGAGTTGTTTCCGACTCATAGTGACCCCATGCACAGCAGAACGGAACACTGCCCGATCCTGCGCCAGCTCCACGATCCCTGCTATACTTGAGCCCATCTTCGCAGCCACCATGTCAACCCATCTCATTGAAGGCCTCCCCCTCTTTCATCAACCCTCCACCCTACCAAGCATGACATCCTTCTCCAAGGAATGGTCCCTTCTGACAACATGACCAAAATAGGTGAGACGAAGTCCGGACATTTTCCCTTCCAAGGAGCGTTTTGGGTGCACTTCCTCCAGGACAGATCTGTTAGTTCTTTTAGCAGTCCATTGTACCTTCAGCATTCTTCACCAGCACCACAACTCAAAAGCATCAA
>NW_006921632.1:9010623-9013174 GCF_000298275.1 Orycteropus afer afer
TGATCTGTCTCTCAATTTGTTGAATACTTAAATATAATTCTTTTGAATTCCTTATCAGGGAGTTCCAATGCTGCATCTTCCTCAGGAATGTGTTTTGAGTCTGTATCCTGGTCCCCTGTTTCTCCTGCTTTATCTTGCCTCTTTGTGTGGACTGTGATGCTCTGTTGTCTCTGAGGTATTATGATAGTTTTGTGTTTATATTTAATTGGTGATTTTATGTTGGAGTGACTTGCCCATGATTTTCATTTTCTTTGTTTTGTTTGTATGTTATCTACACAATCAGGGTACTGTGCTCCTCTATTTGCTAGTTGACAGCACCTATACACTCTCCACCTGTCTCCTTTCCTGTTGTCACCTTCTGGTATGTCCCTGCCAACCTTGGCAAACAGAGCCTATTCATATGTCCCTGAAATCCAAATGAGAATGCTATCACTTTAAAATCCAAAATGGTTGCCACTTGTGAAGATTCAAAATGGCTGTGCCCTTGGTCACTTTAAATATCCAAAATGGCTGCCACATGTAAACAATCAAAATGGCTGCACCCTCCAGACAATAGAAAGTCAACAGCTCAGGTTGTTACCCTCCTTGCTGTTTTCCTTCCTAGTCATAGGCCACCAGTGCAGTCATCCCTGAAGCCCTTGGTGACCAGGGTTGATCCTTAGGTCAGTTCTCAGGTCCCAACACCACTTGGAAATATTCAGGCTGTTAGTCGCTTCAGAGTAGCTGACAATCCACAGCTCCGACACTCTCTGTACTCACTGTTCTAGTTCAAGTTTTTCCACTAGTTGGTGCCTAATTCACTTCCACATATTTCTTTTCAAAGCTCAGGGCTCCAGGATTATCTTCTGTATCTCTGTCAATTAGTTTTTCTTTTCTTTGTTGAAGAGGGTCTGTGTTGCTTGTCTGTCTATTCCTCCATCTTACCAGAAGTCTCCTAGCAAATGGAGGTCTTGAAAACTTTACTCCATCCATGTCATTGAAGTCAACTCTACTTTGAGGAAGCAGCTCTTCCCTAGTTGTATTTTGAGTGACTTCTACCTGAGGGGTTCATCTTTTGGCACTATACCTGAAACAGTGTTTCAGGGTTATTCATAAAGTTTTCCAGTAATTAACTGCCCTTAAATGAATGGAGATATTAAGCAGGACAAGATTTTGAAAACAGTGATGACAATGTTAATGTTGTATTAATTAGACAAATAAACTCTAAGGGTTGGAGCCCTGACTATAATAGGAAAACCCAGGGAGAGGGACCTACAGAGACATCCAGGGTCCTCTCCTTTTATAATGCATTCCATGATCAAGTATTAGGAATTGCATTGTTCACACTGAGGGAAATAAAACTTCAAAATGGGATGCCCACAAATATTATCTGGGAACAATATTATTCTAGGTTCTCAAGAGCAATCTCCTAGATTAAAACAAGGAAGATAATGAAATGATTTATTTTGAGGAAGGAAATTGAAGAAGAGGTCCAAAGAATGCATTAACCCATCTCATTATTAACAAAAAGTGTCCATTAACTGATGTGATAGCCTGCACTGTGCCCTTGTGAAAGCTGTTGGGGTCATGACTGCTCCTCAGCAGAACTCACCATTCACCAAGAAAAGGGCAATTTAAATAATAGCCTGGGAGCAGCTCCTTAAATGTTTGCTTTTAAATATTTTAAGTGCAACCAAAATGGAGTAGTTTTCTTCTTTATACCCAGTGGGTTTCTACCTAGCAGAAATAAAGAAACCAGAGCCTTCTACCACTTGCTGGAATCTCCTCAGAAGATTTCTCCTTTGCTGAATTGGCTTTATTTCCTTGGACCCTTTTCCTCCTTCCTCTTCTATCCAGTCTTGGGAAAAGTGTAGTTCTATGATTTTTTCTCTTGAAGCTAGAATCCAAGGATATAGGAAGCTGATTGTTTTAAAGGAACCAAAATAACTGAAGATAAATTTTGATCTGTTGATTTTGAAGCAAAGTATGGAAGGCCCCATGACAAGGTCAGCACTTGAATGCTGGTACAGGCAACACGTGCTTCAGAGCAGGCAACTTACTGTTTGCCTGCCTGATTAGTAATGGAGACTCACCACCTTAACCCACCTTAAGCGACATTGAGAAGAACCAAAGTAATAGTGGGGTATTTTGTAATCATAAATATGCTTATCCATGTGTAAGGATATTGAGGATCACAGTCTACTTGCTTTAGAGTTCTCGTGTGAAGTAGTTCTAATTCCAAGAACTAAGAGGGATCATGGCCAATTGCTCAAATGAGTGAATGAGAAATGAAGTGCTGGGGCAGATGATCTTGGAGGTCCTTTCTGATTGCCTAAGTGACAAAAAAGCAAATCACTGCAGCATCGCAAAAGATCCTATTCTGGTTACCTAGTGCCACTCTGACAAGAATATACTACAAATGGGATGGTCTTAACAAACAGAAGTTTATTCTCTTACAGTTTGGAGGCTTTAAGTCTAAGTTCAAAGTGCCAGGCTCCATAAATAGACTACCAAGCATAATTCAAAATGCACCAACAGCACAAGAGAAGCCAGATGATTGGGACCTTCTAAA
>NW_006921632.1:9017097-9089784 GCF_000298275.1 Orycteropus afer afer
TAATATCCTGACTGCTGCTTCCATTGGCATCGATTGTAGAACCAAGCAACGTGAATTCTTTGACAACCTCAATCTTCTCTCCATTGATTGTGATGCTGTTCATTGGTCCAGTTGTGAGGATTTTTGTTTTCTTTATATTGAGACGTAATCCCTACTGCAGACCGTATTCTTCAACTTTCATCAGTAAGTGTCTCAAGTCATCCTCACGTTCAGCAAGCAAAGTTGTATTGTCTATGTTATATGAGTGATAACTTAATTGGCCACTAGTAAACATCAGATCCTCCACCAGTCCAGTTTGTCCTACTATGGTGGCTTGCATGTTGCTATGATACTGACAACTATGCCATGGGTATTTCAGATACTAGCAGGTACTTGAAAGGTTTCAAAGAAGCTATCAGATTAAGGCAGATTAGGAAGAAAGGCCCGGTGAAAGGAGGATATCCAGGCAGCCAGCAAATACAGAAAGAGATGCACACGATCATTGGTGATCAAAGAGATGCAAATCAAAACAGTGAGATACCATCTCAGCCCAGCACTGATGGCAAGGCTCAACGAGACAGAAAATAACAAATGCTGGCAGGGATATGGAGAAATTGAGACTCTTATACACTGCTGGTGGGACTGTGAAGTGATACAAATACTGTGGAAAGCGGTATGGCGATTCCTTAGAAAGCTGAACTGGAGATACCATTTGATCCAGCGATCCCATTACTAGGTATATATCCTAGAGAGGTGGGAGCCAGGGCAGGAACAGATATATGCATGCTCATGTTCATCGTAGCACTATTTACAATAGCAAAAAGATGGAAACCACCTACGTGCCCATCAGTGGAAGAGTGGATGACCAAACTATGGTACATACACACATGGAATGCTATGCAGCACTAAAGAATAATGTAGAGTCTGCAAAACACCATATAACATGGATGAACTTGGAGGACATTATGCTGAGTGAAATAAGTGAATCACAGAAGGACAAATATAGTATTAGTTTGTTGTTGTGAAGTGTCAATGGACTTGAATTAATGACCCGCTTTGTGGTTTGGTAACATTGGGACTGTCCCATTTTATTTGTTGACTTTGAGCTTGTTAGTCTCAGCAGCCAGAGGCTGCCTGAGTAAAGAGATGTCTCTAGCTTCAGTGGGCTGGGAGCAAGAGGCAGAGCTGAAGCCCAAGGTCAAGGGGCTTTCTCCCAGCCCTTAGAGCCTGGCACTTTGAACTTGGGCTTAAAGCCTCCAGACTGCGAGAGAATAAACTCCTGTTTGTTAAGGCCATCCCATTTGTAGTATACCCTTGTCAGAGCAGCACTAGGTAACCAGGACAGTATCCTTCTCTGGGGCCTGATCCTTTCTGACGACATGACCAAAGTATGAGAGATGAAGTCTGGCCATTCTCACATCTAAGGAGCATTCTGGCTGTTCTTCCTTTAAAATAGATATGTTCATTCTTCTAGCACTCCATGGTACATTCAGTGTTCTTCACCAATACAATTCAAAAACATCAATTCTGCAATCTTCCAACGAAAACCTTACAGATCACAACAGAACATTGTCTGACTCAGTTGCTTTGGACATGTCATTAGGTGGGAGGGGGATATCATGTTTGGTGAAGCAGAGGGCCAGTGAGGGTAAGGGAGACCCTCGGTGAGATGGATTGTCACAACAGCCACAATGATAGTCAACATGCTGGCAATTGTGAGTAGGTCACAGGACTAGGCAACATTTCGTTCTGCTGTACAAAAGGTCACCATGAGTCAGATTCAACTAGATTGTAGCTCTCTCTAAACATCAGATACCCATTCACTCTGTTCCTTATCAAACATTAAGATAATTAAATGCAGAGTAGACCACAGTATTGTTTGTAAAAATGAATTTATTAAAATGCTCATAATTATAAAATATTAAAATGCATAGAAATTAACTTTAACAAACATTAATTACAAACTTTACATCTTATGCCACAGTTTATGAAAAGCATTATGAATATTTCAGTTCTAGCTTAGTTAAGCTGTTCATGCATTTTAACTTTTCAAACATCTTAAAATACAATTTGAACACGAGGAAATGGTACAAGAAGTGTTTCAACAACAGAGTACATTCTGCCCCCTATTGTGAATTAAGTTTTCTGAAATTGAATATACACATGCGGTAAGAATTTGGTGATAAGCAGTTTATATGATGGATTTGTTTAGTTTTTAAACAAAAATGATAGCTTTCCCTTTCTAATGATGTATCTAAAATATTGAGGGATATTTAAAGAAGAATCCCCTGAGTATTTGGATCTAATGTTTCAATCTATTAAAATTCACAGGCATTACAAAAGGATGTGCGACTAAAATTTCTCTAGTGGTTAACACTGGGCAGGCCTAGGGCTAGATTTTCCCTCCTGGGGTCCATGACACCACCCAGCAACTTCCCCAGGGCTTCTGCCCACTACTTCCTGCAGACAGAGCACATTGATTTTTCCTTCATCACTGACAAGTCTGCACGAGACTCACAGTGTCATATATCATATATCTGCTGCCTTAAAAAATGTAGAGCTCTCCTGTCCACAGCAGCATATTTTAAACTATGAAGATGATTTTCTCAGCTGGGGCCATGGAAACATGAATCCACATTTCTTCTTAAATGTTAAAATGCAAGGAGATAAGGTAGAAAGAGTTCCTTTTCTAGGCTGATATAAGCAGTATGCAGTTGTCCAAACACGCAGTCGGAGACAGTCATACACATCAGAGAAGAGGTAATATGAGAGGAAGTGGCATCTACTTCCAGGAGCAGTGTCATTGGTGGGGAGGGAAAGGAACAGTGGTACTCCCCATCCAGGTTGCGCAGAATGAGAAAAAGCTTCCTCCAGTGGGAAGACCATCATCTTTCCCTCCCAGGGCCGTAACATCTCTGGTGGTCTCTCTTGAGCACTCTCCAGACACATCAGTATCAAGAAAGTTAGTGAATGCTGTTCCTGGACCACTAGGACACTCAGAAGTCCAGGATACTACTCTGATGAGTCCAACCTAAACACTGTTTTTAGAAGTGGATACCTTAACGGCATGCATTTAAAATTGTGATCTGGAGTTACTCTCTTATAACAAGCTTCTAGAACCTGATCACGGAAACATGTTGCATTTTCCTTTGCTGCTGAGATTCTAAACAGCTTGACTCCTGCAGCACCTGAGCATTTAACAGCATCACAGTGGGTAAGTCCCATCCACAAGAACATGGGATGAGTCACCTCCTCCTGCACCTACCACTGAACTGCCACCAGTCAAAGTAAAAGGGGTAGGCCCCGTGACTTCTCCAGAGCCAACCAGAGGGCTTGGCACTTAAAAGGCAGAAAAGAGTAGTAAATGCTAAACTGGACAAACCTGAGGGCAAAATATGCACGGTGGTGCAGAGGTTCAATGAAGAGTAGCCTCCAGATGATATTAGGGCAAATGTTTAACTCTCTTCTCTTACCCTTAACTACCTGACTGACTCTAGAGGATGGAAGCGGAAGTCAAATTCAAAATCCCTTTTCTGGATTAGGAATAATCCGGGTATACCTGTCTCTACCTACCCCCACCCCAACACTCCTCTAGTACAAACATGTATTTACACACTTGACACTGAGCTCAAAATAAGAGATTGAAGGAAACAGGGAAGCCACATTCACTATGGCAGATGCTTTGGCATGTTGATCACTTTGGCATGTAAGAATAAAGCCAAGTCACGTAGAATCCCTGAAGAAAGGCACTCCCCACACAAGGAACACAATCAGTGTGGGTCACAACTAGGGCACTTGTGGTTCTTATAACCATCCACAGCATCCTCATGTCATTCATGAGATGACTCAGGCTATTCATGAGGATGCCTGTTGATTTGTAATATTGCATATCCTGTATCAACTGATAAGAAATTGATGGGCTTATCTTTGCCAGACCATTATGTTGATAAAAATGTAATTTTAATCACTTGATTTCATTTTTTTTCAAAAGATGACACATCTTTAGAAGAGGTAAATTAATTATCCTGGTCAATATGAGTTACAATTCTATTTGACCCTGTATCTTTCCCCACTTTTGTCATCTCATTCCTTTGAGGTTTGCAAAGCAGTCAACATTGATTAGACAGAGAACATTCTAGGAGTGCTTCTGGAAGATAAAAGGTGTCACTTTGGATTAGAACAAGTATGCTTCAAAACCTTGCTATCTTCATTCCAATCCATTAAGGGTATTTCTTCGAGATGGAAAGATAGGCCAACATGAAGACTGAAGCTATTTCCTCTTGTTAACTGAGGTTTCCCTTTCTGTAGGGGTGGGATAAATACACCTAAATATTGTCAGTTGGGAGCTCTGGTGACGTAGTGCCTAAAGCATTTGACTGCTAACCAGAAGGGTGGCGGTTCAAACCCACCAGGCATTCCTCAGAAGGAAGACTGGGCAATCTACTTCTGCAGTGAGCCACCTCGGAAACCCAAGGAGGGGTCGCTACGAGTTGGATCTGACTCGACAGCAGTGAGTTTGGGTTTTCTGTTTTGTTTTGAGTCTATTTGCCACTTAATACAGCATTCAAACTGAATTCTGACTTAGCTATTTTTAATTACACAAAAGGTATTAAGGCAGTGGCATATCTAATCTTTAATGATGGTACTGTAAGGGAAAGATAACTCTGGGATAGATCTGGCAAAGTGAAGAAATGAAACACTGCCTAAACATAAAGTTGATTATGTGCTCGAGTGCAGAAAGGAACAAAACTAATCCAACTCAAAGGGGGAAAAAAAAAAGAATCCCTTCTGTTTTATAAGGGATGGTTTTAAGCACCCTAAGAGACTTTTCTGTGTTACTAAAATTCCAATTTATGTAAAAAAAAGTAACATTTTAGGTTTTCCAGGTGATTAGTTTTATGCCCTTTTTGATCTAAGCTGTACATTTTCCAGTTCCTGCACTGCTAGCTGAAACTGAAAAATAATCTACATGGAAATGGCAATAGTTAAGACTCATATTTGCCAAAGTGATTTAACTTAAACATTCTCATTAGTGATTCATAAGATATTTTGACAGAGCTAAACTCTTTAAAGTGCTTCTCAGAACATAAAGCCCTTATTCTAATTTTGGTCGTAAATTGTTATCTACTACTTCTATCATCTTATCAGCTATAACCCCCATATTCTTTTTCACATCTTTGAGGTGATTCTCATGAAGAAGCTTTTGGGTTAGGTATTTTTCTCTCTTGATCTTGCTCTTCGTGCTTTTGGATACATCTGGAATTGCATATGAAATGAAAAATTTCACAGAGTAGATGATATGCTGAGGGAGAGAAGAAAAATGTCAATCACAAAGAAATGAAGGGAAACAGTTCTATTTTGCTAGTCATTGTGTATTAGGACAAGGCTGTACATATTCTATGTGTACAGCCAGTCTCTCATGCCACAGTGTGTAATGAAAAATGTGGCTCTGCCTAACAGTTGCATTTTGTTACTTCATAAACCAAAAGAACACTATTTGATATGTAAGGAGTCCTGGTACTGCAATGGTTAAGTGCTCAGCTGATAACCACAAGGTCAGTGGTTCAAACCCGCCAGCCACTCTACAGGGGGAAAGACCTTGTGATCTGTACCCACAAAGATTACAGCCTAGGAAACCCTATGAGGCAGTTCTACTCTGCCCCATAGGGTCAGTCTGAGTCGGACTCGACAAAACAGCACATAGCAACCACATCTGATACGTAACCAAAAATAATCCACTGCCATCAAGTTGATACTGACTCATAAGAATATATCTAGTATGTATATATGTCATTGCTGCTGTTGTCATGTGCCGCTGAGTCAGCCCCGACTCATAGCGACCCCTCCTTGAGTTTCCGAGGTGGTATTACTATGGAAGTAGATTGCCCAACCTTCCTTCTGAGGAGTGGCTGGTGGGTATGAACTGCCAGCCTTCTGGTAAGCAGTCATGTGCCTTAGGCACTATGCTACCAGAGTTCCATTGAACACCAATGACCGAAAGCCAGATGAATTATGGGAAGATATCAAGAACATTATCCATGAAGAAAGCAAGAGATCACTAAAAAGACAAGAAAAGAAGAGAAGACCAAAGTGGATGACAGAGGAGACTCTGAACCTTGCCCTTGAGTGGAGAATCGCTAAAGCAAATGGAAGAAATGAAAAGGTAAAAGAGCTGAACAGAAGATTTCAAAGAGCAGCTCGAGTAGACAAAGCCAATTACTATAATGAAATGTGCAAAGACCTGGAGTCTGAAAACCAAAAAGGAAGAACACGCTCAGCATTTCTCAAACTGAAAGAATGGAAGGAAAAATTTAAGCCTCGAGTTGCAATATTGAGAGATTCTATGGGCAAAATATTGAATGATGCAGGAAACATCAAGAGAAGATGGCAGGAATACACAGAGTCACTGTACCAAAAAGAACTGATCGATCTTCATCCATTTCAGGAAGTGGCATATGATCTAGAACCAATGGTAATGAAGGAAGAAGTCAAAGCTGCAATGAAAGAACTGGCGAAGAACAAGGCTCCAGGAATTGATGGCATACCGATTGAGATATTTCAACAAACAGATGCCCCATTGGAGGCACTCACTCAGTTATGCCAAGAGATTTGGAGGACAGCTACCTGGCCAACTGACTGGAAGAGATCCATATTTGTGCCCATTCCAAAGAAAGGTGATCCCACAGAATGTAGAAATTATAGAACAATATCATTAATATCACATGCAAGTAAGATCTTACTGAAGATAATTCAGGAACATTTGCAGCAGTATATTGACAGAGAACTTCCAGAGGTTCAAGCCGGATTCAGAAGAGGACGTGGAACAAGGGATATCATAGCTGTTGTCAGATGGATCTTGGCTCAAGGCAAAGAATACCAGAAAGATGTTTACTTGTGTTTTATTGACTATGCAAAGGCATTTGATTGTGTGGATCATGACAAATTATGGACAACATTGAGAAGAATGGGAATCCCTGAGCACTTGATTGTACTCATGAGGAATCTGTACCTTGACCAGGAGGCTGTCGTTCGAACAGAACAAGGGGACACTACATGGTTTAAAATCAAGAAGGGAGTGCGTCAGGGTTGTATTCTGTCTCCACACTTATTCAATCTATATGCTGAGCAAATAATCCGAGAAGCTGGACTATATGAAGAAAAACGTGGTATCAGGATTGGAGGAAGAATCATTAACCACCTGAGATATGCAGATGATACAACTTTGCTTGCTGAAAGTGAGGATGACTTAAGGCACCTACTGATGAAGGTTGAAGAATACAGTCTGCAGTATGGATTACATCTCAACATAAAGAAAACAAAAATCCTCACAACTGGACCAATGAGCAGCATCACAATAAATGGAGAGAAGATTGAGGTTGTCAAGGAATTCATGTTGCTTGGTTCTACAATCGATGCCAACGGAAGCAGCAGTCAGGACATTAGACAACGTGTAGCACTGGGAAAGTCAACTGCGAAGGAACTGTTTCAAGTGCTGAGGAGCAAGGATATCTCCTTGAGGACTAAGGTGCGCCTGACACAAGCCATGATATTTCCAATCACCTGGTATGTATGTGAGAGCTGGACAATGAATAAGGAAGACCGAAGAAGAGTTGATGCTTTTGAGTTGTGGTGCTGGCGAAGAATGCTGAAAGTACCATGGACTGCTAAAAGAACTAACAGATCTGTCCTGGAGGAAGTGTAGCCGGAATGCTCCTTGGAAGCAAGAATGGCCAGACTTCGTCTCACCTATTTTGGTCATGTTGTAAGACGGGACCATTCGCTGGAGAAGGATGTCATGCTTGGTAGGGTGGAGGGTCGACGAAAGAGGGGCAGGCTTTCAACGAGATGGACTGATACGGTGGCTGCGATGATGGGATCAAGTATAGCAGGGATTGTGGGGCTGGCGCGGGATCGGGCAGTGTTTCGTTCTGCTGTGTATGGGGTTGCTATGAGTCGGAAACGACTCGATGGCACTTAATAACAACAACAACAACCAGAATTCCTGTATGGATATATATAAATTATAAAAGATAAAAAATCAAATACCAACCAAACCATAATTAAACTTAGGAACTGGAACATTGGTAGTGTTCTTGCATCTTTTGTATGCTCCCTTCTTGGGAGCCCAAGGATCAGTAAGCAGAAGAGAAGGAAGGAAGTGGTAAAGAAATCGAGAAGAAATGACCATTGAAGTAGGAGGAAAGTTGTCAAAACAACATGTGCCCTGGGAGCTGGTGAAGGGTCGAGTTTTGAGGAGCGAGGGATTGGCTGAATGCTGCTGCTAAGTTAGGTCGTGTGAGGGTGGAGATCGGATCATAGGATTCCCCAACATGATGGCCACTGGTAACTTTGGCAAGAGCAGTTTCCATGAAATGGAGGGATGAAATGTGACTGGAATGGGGTAAGAAAGAGCTAAAAGAGAAATTGTGTACAGCAAGCACTGACAGCTCTTTCAAGGATGTTTTCCAGAAAGAGAGAGGGGAAATAGGGCAGAACTGATGGGGTAAGGAGGATCAAGAGAAATTTATTTGAGATGAGAGCGATATTACCATGTTAACAATGACGGAAATTATATAGTAAAGAGGGGCAAGTTGATGGAGAAAGACAGTTTTATTTATTTTTTTATCTACTTCTGAGGAAAGTAATATTTACAGATAATGTAGATTTTCAGTATTCAACCACCCTTCTATTACTGGGATAAAGCCAATTTGGGCATGATGTTACCTTTTTAAAATATATTTCTTGATTCAGTTTTCATCAAAAAGATCTTTGCATCTATGTAAATAAGTGAGACTAGCTTATTAATTTTCTTTTCTCTTGTCAAGTTTTAGTGTCTAGGCTACTCTTGGCCTCACAAAATGAGTTGGAGAGTACCAAACCAAAAACCAAACTCACTGCTGTTGAGTCAGATCCAACTCATAGAGACCCCTCCTTGGGTTTCTGAGGTGGTGTCACTATGGAAGTAGATCACCCAACATTCCTTCCAAGGAGTAGCTGATGGATTTGAGTCACCAGCCTTCTGGTCAGCAATCAAAGGCTGTTCTGGTTACCTAGTGTCGCTCTAACAATATACCACAAATAGGATGGCCTAAACAAACAGGAGTTTATTCCCCTACAGTTTGGAGGCTTTAAGTCCAAATTCAAAGTGCCATGCTCTAGGGGCTGGGTGAAAGCCCCTCAACCTTGGGGTCCAGCTCTGCCTCCTGCTCCCAGCCCACTGGAGTTAGAGGCATTTCTTTACACAGACAGCTGCTGGCTGGTGAGGCTGACAAGCCCAAGGTTGACAAGTAAAATGTCAGTCTCTGATGTTACCAAACCACATGGTAGGTCATTAATTTAAGTCCAGTGTAAGTCCCAAGGTTGGCAGAGCATGGCTTCATGCAGGATCCAAGTGTGCCATAAGCTAGAAACTATCGCCAAAGCCGTTTCTTATATACAGGAAGCAGATCACATCCCAAAGGCAGCTCCTCCGCTGCTTGTGGTAGATCCCACCATGGAGCTGACTGCCTGTCTCATCATGGGGAATAACTACCACCAGCTGCCCAGCCACTCAACCAGGCCCACCCAAATTGACCTACCACAAAGGCCTTAAGCACTTCCTCTTTTTCTGATATCTGAAAGAGTTTTGTAAAATATTGAAATGATCTGCTCTAGAAAGTTTAGTATAACATCTACAGAACCATGCGGCCCGATGCTTTCACTGTGGGAACAGTTTTCAGTTACTCTGTTTTGCTTTAAGACTAGGCTTACAGTTACATTCTTAAGCATTTGAAGGTGTTTACCTACTTTCTTCTAGCATCTACTGTTCTTTCGGAAAAGTCTACTCATAGTATAATTTTAACTTTCTTGATGGACATCTGTCTTTTTTCTCTGGTGACTTTTAAGATCTTGTCTTTGGTGTGTTAAATATTTAATACAATATGTGTAAGGGTAGATTTCTTCTTTATTCCCTTGATAGATATATGTTTTCTGCTCTGCAGACTGAGTTCTTTAATCTGTTCTTAAAACCTTTAGCCATTAGTTCTTTAAATATTGCCTCTTCTCTATTCATCATTTCTTCAACATTTTTAAAAGATACTCCTCATTCCGTCTTCTATATTATTTAACTCTTTTTTTGTATTTTCCATTTTCTTCTTTGTGATTTAGTAAGGGAAATTTATTCACATATCTTCTAATTAACTGCCTTCAATTAGTTTACCTAAACTTGTTTAACTCATTTGTTACCTTATTTTCATTTCAACAATTACATATTTTTATTTCTAAAAGTTCCATTTAGTTTTCTTACAAAATTGTCTTGAAACTTAAAGAAAATTATGCTAATTTTTTATTCTATCACTTACTTAAGTATTTTTATATATTGTTAATTTATACTCCATACCTGGTAATACAAATTCTTGAAGTTACTGAGGCTCTAAATCAGTTATTATTTCTGCTGAATCCTGCTCATGTGTTTTTCATTTCTCCTTATCACTGTTGATCTTTGATTGTGAGCTCATATTTGATTATTTCAATCTGAGAAAAACACAGCATCTGAATTGAGGAATTCGTCTTTATCCTCCAAAGAAGATATGTTCTCATCTGTGGACCAGGCGCTCGACTGACCTCAGCCAAATCTGGCCCATTTTTGGGTCCCTGGTTTAGTCCAAGAGTCTCAATCTCAGCTCTTCTACCTTGCTTTTGGCATAAGGCTTGGTCTCCTTGAGATTATAGATGGAGGCACTGATAACAACATTTGTTCTCAGAGTACTCCTCTTCTTGGGGCTTACTGCTCACTGTTCTATTTTAGTTCATCACCTTCCCTCCACCCCTATTTGTAGCTTCTCTTCTTTTCCACTGAGAAGAAATGCCAAGGTAATGATGCTGGTTCTAGATGTTTTGTAGTGGGAGGGCCCCTTCACGCTATCTGTTGCTGTTGTTGCTGGGTGCCTTGGAGTCAATTTATTCAAGGTGATACCACATGGCAGAGTAGAACTGCCCCATAGTGTTTTCTTGTCTGTAAACTTTACAAATGCAGATCACCAGGTCTTTCCCCTGCAAAGCCACTGGGTGGATTTGAACCCACCAACCTTTCAGTTGATAGCAAAGAATTTAACTGCTGTGTCACCAGGGTTCCTTTCACAGTATCAAATTCATCATAGTGTCAAAAGCAGAAGTCTAATATCACTTCATGAATTACATATTTGAATACAAACTAGTGACTCTTGCTAAAATATCAGATAGTGTACTTCATGAATCCACATATGATGGTGAATGGTGAATTAACGATGAATTCATTTTCTTCTCCAGTTAATGTTAGGTAGCTATTAAAAAAAAAAAAGTACTAATAAAAGTAATAAAGTCAGGTAGTTTACCCTATCTCTTTACTGCTAACAAATTCTGGTTTTATTCAAAGCAAACTGAATACTTCCTGTCTCAGGCTCCCTTGGTGCTACGAAGGACCATATGTTATAGTTCTTGCCAATAAGATGTTGGTAAACTGCTATGGGGGCTTCTGACAAACATTTCATTCCTGACAGAAAGGAACAGATAAGACCAGCATCTTCCTTCTCCTTCTTCCAAGATGTCAAAGCACAAGTATTATCAAGGAGCCCTGGTGGCACAGTGGTTAAGTGCTCAGATGCTAGTTGAAGGTTGGCCGTTTTAATCCACTAGCCACTCTGTGGGAGAAAGCTATGGCAGTCTACTTTCATAAAGATCACAGCCTTGCAAACCCTATGGGGCAGTTCTACTCTGTCCCACAAGGCCACCAGGAGTTGGAATCAACTTGACAGCAATGAGTTTTGGGTACTGTATTATCTGAACTTACAGAAGCCATAATGTAATCATTAGATGAGAAGCATGAGAGAAAAGCCTAGAGAATGAGAAGGCCTTACATCAATGAACTGTTTTTAATTCAGGAGCAGCAACCCACTTGTATACTTTTGTTAAGTGAGAAAAATCAAATCATTATTTGTTTAAGCAACTACAAGATGCATTTTCTGTTTCTTACAACTAAACATATAATCCTAACTGACTATACCAATCAAGCAACTTTGAGGTTGTGTAATTTGGTTATTCACTTGAGTAAGAGGTAAACTTGGTTAGATCAGTAGCATATTTATGGCTGCCTTAGTCAAATTTCAGAGCTGGTGAATTTTTGGAATTTAAAGAACTATTGTTAAGAAGTTGTATTATGAAAATGTATTAAAAGAAATACTTAATAATACAAGAATAAAACTATTACAGTAATAAAATTCCTCAAGGGCAGAGATCAGATCGCATTCATCTGGAATAAGCCCCTTCACACAGCTCAGTGCCCCAAATAAAAAAAAAGGCACTCAATTAATACTGAGTTGAATGGAATCAAATCCCTCTTGCACACAACATGCTTTTAACCTTTAAAGCAGATAACCAACTTCATTTAATTAATGAAAGCATTACAGGTATTTCAGGTCAAACCTGATTAATGTATGTATTAAAATAATTATTAGCAAGAGATAAGGAAGACAGTATCATACATTGTAAGTACAGAAGCAATGAAAGGTCTGCAAATATATAGCCTTATATACAACTTCAAAGTAGAATTTTCCTACCTCCATGACAATGATAAAAGCCAGTTTAGCTGCGATCACATGCCAATAGTAAATATTGTGTTTATACTCTTGTGGGTGTCCAGGAGGATATCGAAAATCACGATACCTAGAAACAAAGCAGAAGTGTACCTTGAGATAAGCTTTTATGATTAAATATTGTAAACAAGGGCCCATTTAAAAAGATGTTGTATTTAATGTAATGCTTTTTTAAATTGGACATCACACAAATTTTCTCCAAGAACTCAATTTGATAACAAAACTCTGAAATAACTACTTCAGTAATTTATCATTAAAACATATAAGATGATGATGATGGTAATGATAGATTCTATCTTTGTAAAAAGGAATCCATCTTTATTAAGGAATGAAAGTATCTTAAATTTCTTGCTGGCACAACTTTATCCCTGCTTTCTTAAAAGAATGTAACTACACCAATATAGCCTACTCCCAGGGCCTTATATATTAGATTACTTAGTTATATAACAGCTTGTGAGGGTTGGGTTCACTCAGCTGTATGGGACTATATGCCCTATACAAAAATCACTCCAGAGTCCTCTCTGCTTTTTATACTTTTTTGCCTAATTCCTTGTTGTCAGATGTCTTGTATCTCTGCTATTGGTCTATCTCCCTTAGGTAGCACATCTCTAATTCTCTGCCTGTAATCTATTAGACCTGGTAGGGTGCAGTTACTCATTAGAATTATATAAAGTAAAAATAAGCAGATTAAATGTGGGAGTCTAACAGGCTGTGTACTACGTGTAATTTTGAAACATTTCTTTTGGGCTTATTTCTGGTATCTTGGTTGCATTGTCTATTTCTGAGAATTTGCAGTGATGTCTTTGAGGAGTTGGACTAAATGAATTTGAAAGCCTCCTTTAGCTTAAAAAGAAGTACTAGTGGTGCAGTTGTTAAAGCATTTCGCCACCAACCAAAAGGTCAGCAGTTCCAAACCCCCAGCTGCTCTACGAGAGAAAGATAAAGCTGTCTGCTTCCACAGAGATCTACAACTTTGGAAACCCTATGGGGCAGGCAGCTTTACTCTGTCCTATAGGGTCGCTATGAATCAGAATCAACTTCATGGTAGTGGGTTAGCTTTAAAACTCTATGATGGGGGAAAACAAACAAACAATCATTATGATCAGCAAACCTTATCAACTGATGATTTCACCAGCCACTAAAGCCAATCAGAGAGCTTTAGAATAGAGAATACTGTTAGGCTTTATCTCTTTACATTTGTTACAATCCTGTTAGGCTGCTATTACTTACATTTCTTGTTTTTATATTTCTTTGTTAAATGAGGGTGCTAGTTATCAGCACAATATCCTCAGGTTGTACTTGAATAACACGTTTGATATACAATTGAATGATTTTGCTTTCTGGAACTTGTGATGTTTTTCCATTTCTAAAATAAATTATAAGACTTTTTTCCTGGATCAGTCTCCCTGTAATGATTTGAAACTCTAATCTTTAGAACTTGCTTTATGGTTTGATTGGAAAATTCTAGCACAGTGGTTAAAGCGCTAGTTGCTAACCATAAAGTTGGGAATTTGAACTCATCTGCTGCTCTGTGAAAAGATGTGGCAGAAAGATGTGGTAGTCTGCTTCTGTAAAGATTTACAGAAACCCTATGGGGCAGTTCTATTGTGTCCTACAGGGTTGCTATGAGTTGGAATGGACTCAACTGTAAGGGGTAGGCCCCAGTCTGTCAAACAAACCCACTGCCATCCAGTAGATTCTGATTCATAATAATCCTATCTGTAATAACTTTCAGATCTTATCCCTTTTTCAGTTTAATTTAAATAAAGCTATGGGGGAAAAACGTTTCTAGCAATTTGACTCAAATAATACCAAATAGAATTATATCACAATAAAAGTCCTTCTGAAGATGAAGTGCATCTGTAAACATGACAAAGAGAAACTTGCCTGCATGTGGTATGGTTGCCAAGCCCAGAGTATGGATTTCCCCGGCTTCTGTTTCTGAAGTCCCCAATGTTGAAGATCGAGAGAGTATTGTTGATGTATCCCTCCATGGTGTAGTGGGTGTGGTCCCCATAGGGAGGGACGGAGAAGGACCAGTAATACACCAGGCGGGGGATCATGTCTGATGTGAAAGCAATGATCATGGCCTATGTTGGGTGGGTAGAATACAATGAAGAGGGCATTAATTCAGAGCCCACGTAATGACTGTTAACAGACATGCTACAATAACTTTTTATCAAGGTGATATTTTCAAATTAAAGATTCAGAAACCTTAATTCTTTCCTACTACAAAATGCATATAGATGGTGACTGTCCTTAAATCTTTGAACAGCTGCTTTAAAGTAGAGTAGTTACTGTCCTTTTGGTCTTCAATTCTAAGGGCCCATCTAGAAGTCCACCTGCAGTTCAAATGCAAAGGCCTGATAGTTGCCTATGCTGCTTCTTAAGTAAAATAAAATATCTATTCATCAGAATGATTGTAGGATAGGTTATTGTCAATAACTCAAGAGTTCTGGGTATATTATTATTAAAAAAAATTGTTGTTGTTGTTGTTATGTGCTGTTGAGTTGTCTCCGACTCATAGCGACCCTGAGTTGGGTTTCTGAGGAGGTATCACTACAGAAGTAAATCGCCCAAGAATATAATAAAATTATATTAACCTTAGAGCTCTACTTGATATAATTTTAATCTTTCTTTGATGGTTTAGTAGACTTTTTTTATTCGTAAGGAGCTCTGGTGGTATAGTGCCTAAAGCATTTGACTCCTAACCAGAAGGTTGGCGGTTCAAACCCACCAGCCACTCTGTGGAAAGAAGACTTGGCAATCTACTTCCATAAGGATTTTTGGCCTTGGAAACCCAAAGGGGGTCACCATGAGTTGGAATTGATTTGATGGCAGTGATTTTTTTTTTTCTTTTTTTGTATTTGTAATGCTAAGGTCAGTATGAGAGTAATTTGGCTTGATATAATTCCACTGTTGAATAATTCCACTGTTGACACAAAACTGACTTTTTATCTCTCACAAAAATAAAGTGCAAACTGTGTAAAACATATTTTAGTTGGTCTATGTAAATAACTGCCTTCAAATTCATATTTTTGATTTTTTTAAAATTTAAACCCATGGCCTGCTTTATTTTAAATTCTCTGCATATACTTACGTTTGTTTCTTCAAAAGAGAACAATAATTATTTTTCATTTTAATAAAATGTGGGTAGCAAGAACAGTAATGGGGTTTTTCCATTCACGTACGCAATTGTATCTATTTTGTTATATATAGTATCTAAGCATCTACATTTTCAAGTGATTAAATGGATACATTTGTCAAAGTTATAAGTTATCAAATAACATAAAGAAAGTTTGCTGTGTTCTCAGATATAAGGAATAAGCATGGGTCAATCTTGAATCCGGGTCTGGGTCAGGCAGACAGCTACTAGGAGGTAAAGCTACTAAGAATTGGATGAATTTTCTCTTTTAATTTGGGTTGTTTTAAACTCTCCAGTTTGTAAAACTGGTTTGAAGGAGTGAAAAATAGAGAATGTTCTTTAAACCAACTTCTGTGTGAATGAGCAAAGCTAAATGATTCCGTCATTAATTGAAGCAGAAGAAGAGACATGTTTTTGGCTCGACATGATGTCTGGTAGTGTTCATCTGAACATATGGTTTAGACACAGTGAGCCCACAAACCAACAAACAAGAACTCAGGCAAAGCAAGAAAAACAACTAAGAGGCTTTTCTATTGCAAAACTTCCCCCATTAGGCCCAGCTTTGTCATTTTCTCTGAAATGAAAAATTCATTGTGTGGGGGTACATGTGTGTCTGTTTGTGATGGTGGTGGTGGATAAGGCAAGAGTATTTTCTTTTTTCCCAGATTTCAACAGATTAAACTGTCTTGTTATAATTTAACCCATTATATCATTTGGGAGAATCACCTGGAGATGTGCTACATAGGAAGCTACAAAAACTTCAACAAGGAGGATAAGTCTATTGTCTTCTGACAAGATACTTTTTCTTCCTAAGCTGAGCTGCTTTGAAAGATATGTTGGAGAAGAAGACATAAGTGCCAGTGTGCTTCATTTCCCATGCTGTTCTGAATACAATTTCCCATTTATATAAAAATAAATTAAATTGGTCTTCAACAGCAGATGCTCTGGCATGACACAACAATGTCAACTCAGCTTATTTATTGAACCAACAGCTTTATAATGAATGATTTTATCCCAAACTCCTGCTCATGCCCATTCTCTTCCCTAGTGGCCAATCTCTTCTTTTTACAGTGAAAAGTTTCCTCTTATGGAAAGTTAGCCTTTTTGTTACACATTAGACTGCTGAGACACACAATAGATATGGGAAGGGCTGAAGATATATATATGACAGGAAAGTAGATACACACACACACACAAACACACACACATACATATGGCTTGTATCTTGGAAGCTGTAACAAAAATCTTACTATGGAAAAGAAGATTGTCTATAGTTTTTAAATTATGTCACAACCTTAATAAGCAGTTTTCTTAGGGTATCACAACACAATGCCAAAGCTTTAAGAAAAAGCAACTACTGGATAAGAACCAGTAGCACCAATTAGCAAGCATGTGTGTTCCTGTGTGTATGTACATACATATACACATAGAGAACCCTTGGAAGTGCAGTTAATACTCCATCTGTGCTAATGGAATGGCGCCAGGGCATGGGTATTGGGAAAAGGGGCCTAATACAATCAAACCAGAATGCTTGAGGAACGGGACTTTGAGTCAATTGGATTTTCAGGTTAGCTAAAGGTCAAATAGAAACCCTTTTAGTTTCAAACCTTCTTGCTGAAAATTTTCCTACAGCATAAAAGTCCACATTCCTGACTTGCTTAGTGTAGTAGAGAGTATTGAACATGACAGATTCATTCTTTTATGACTTTGGAATTTGAAAGGGCTCACTGTCATATCTCTGAACATCAGTTTTCATTTCTCAGCAGAGTGGATGTTGAAAGTACGGGCTATTTGGGTGAATGGAAACTGACGTATCCTAGCCATTGTTTTTTGTGTGTGATTTGCAACTTTAAAAAGTAGAGAGAGCATGCAATTCATATAAACTGAGGCTTCTTGGGGGTGGGAGTGACAGCTGGGTTTCAGATGAATTTGTTTTATTGTATAAGACTGTGACCATGCTCCACAGTGACACATTTTGAAATTCCTCCATTAATAATGACAATGAGTAATGAAGATGATAAAATAACAATAGCTAATAGAAGAAGGATGTCATGCTTGGTAAGGTGGAGGATCGACGAAAGAGGGGAAGGCCTTCGATGAGATGGATTGACATGGTGGCTGTGACAATGGGCTCAAGTATAGCAAGGATCATGGAGCTGGCGTGGGATCCGGCGGTGTTTCGTTCTGCTGTGCATGGGGTCGCTATGAGTCGGAAGCAACTCGATGGCATCTAACAACAATAACAATAATAGGAGCTCTGGTAGCATAGTGCCTAAGGCATTTGACTACTGACCAGGAGGCTGGTGGTTCAAACCCACCAGCCACTCCTCGGAAGGAAGGTTGGGCAATCTACTTCCATAATGATACCACCTTGGAAACCCAAGGAGGGGTCACTATGAGTCAGGTCTGACTTGATGGCATATAACAACAAAAACAATATTCAATTAGGACCAGGCTTTGTACGTTATATTAACTGGAGTCCCCAAACACATGATGTGTACTAGTCTTATGTAGCAGGAAAATATTCATTTTGCAAATGATAAAATGAAGCTCTGAAACGTTAAGGTTCGGCCCAACATCACACAGCTTGGAAGATGTGATGACGTGAAGGGGAACTTGGGACTCCCTGACTGAGAAGTGCTTAGCAAGTTCCCTTGTGGAAGAGCCTGACCCACAGGCACCACCCAGTTCTGTTCTGCTTCTGTAGGTGCTATTGGGAAAAGGCTGAGTACTCCCAAGTGTGCCTTGATTAAGAAATTAAAACTGGAAATTAATTTTGTTGGGGAAGCTGACCTGGGAAGAACTAAGGAAGAAACGGTCCTGGTTTCAAGGACACTTCTAGGGAAGCAGGCCCTCTAACGTCTGGTGTGGAAATTGCTCTCCACTTTCCATTTTCTTGCCAGCCTGTGCAAAAAGAACAAAACTGTTTTGACTGGCATATAATCAATTAAAGGGGCTCTGGTGGTGTAGTGGATATGGCATTTGGCTGCTAACCAGAAAGTCAGTGATTCAAACTCACCAGCCACTCTGCTGAAGGAATATGGGGCAATCTACTTCTGTAAAGATTTACTGTCTTGGAAACCCAGTGGGGGGGTCAGAATGATTTGGAATCGACTTGATGGCAGTGAGTATGAAAGCTGGGCAATCTACTTCCACAGTGATACTGCCTTGGAAACCCAAGGAGGGGTCACTATGAGTCGGATCTGACTTGACAGCAGCGAGTTTGGTTTGGTTTATACACACACACACACACACACTCTCACACAATCAATCAATTAATGCAGGCTATAAACAACTGAATTTTGTCCTCTCACAGCTGAGATTCAAGCAGGAAATGAGGCTGCTCTAGCAATGACCAGGGTGTGGACAGCAAAAACCAAAGGCTGGGTAGGGAGGAGTGATGAGACCTACCCTAAATCATCCTCATTGCTCTGGGGACAAGAAAGATACATGACTGGGAATGCACAAAAGTAGTTTTACTTCATCAGCAAATAGTTAATATTTTAAGTTCATACTTTGGAATATTTAATAAAATTTGGTAGTATAACAGCTCTTATTTCAGGTTCTAAAACCCTAAATGAATGGATATCTACCTACTTCATAAAAACACAATTGGATAATTACTTTTACAGTCATGTGAGAAATGAAAGAGTTAGTACTTATTATTATTACTATTATCATGCTTCTATTGAATAAAAACTTTAGCATATGAGCAACAATGGTGCAATGGTCACTCTTCTTAGCAACAGCCTCTATTGGAGGTCTTGACTCTGCAAGAGAGTAATAATCACAAACAAACAAACAAACAATAACAATCACAATTATAACAACTATGCTGTTTATATGGACGACAGTCATGGCATCTGTTTCCCATTTTTAAAAAGTATAATTGATTCTGTAGGTAGTACTCTAATGCATTTTCATACTTCTCAAGGTCTTTACCCTGTGAAGCCTAGGGCTACTCACATTGGTCACCACAGCCAGAATTGCTATTCCTTGCATGATGGGCTGCCATGCACCGATGTCCTGGGCTTTTTCTGGCACCATGCGTCTATACTGGGTAGTCAGTTTCCACGCGTCCACTCTTATTTCCAATATATTGTTCACCAGAGCCAACAGAGGTGCCAGTGGAAAAGAGGCCACAAACAAGGTGACGAACCCAAACTGAATAACTGTCAATGGAACGAACACACATCATGGAGTGGTGGATGGATGGAAGACAACCTATTTTTCTTTACTCTTGTAAAGAAAGAGAAAGGCAAACAAAGGACTAAATCTCAAAGAGAAAACATAACTGTGGTAGATAACAACTTCATGTTGAATAGTGAAAGAATTCAAACAAAACACAAATATGAAATCTCTGGAAAAAAGACTAATTATAGCCTGTTTCTTTCACATGTGTACACTTAATAGGAACAATATATTTAAAAATCTTTGCTCAATCTGATTTATTTACTAGTAAAAACCTTGAGATGCCCTAACTAAGCATGTTATTTGTTCTCAGGGTTAAAATAATAGAATGTTAGAAGATGATTTGTGACTCAGAATACAAAAGAAAAATAAAAATCATAGAAGTATCTAACAAGTTAAAAGAAATAAGAAATGTATCTTTGGCAAGGCTATGCTTACTGAATGTTTAAGGAAATATGCTGAAGAACGGCAAATGAGCAAGCTCTTCTGAGTAGTGAATGCAAACAGAGCATATTTAGAGAATTTATACTACTGCAAATCACAGAAATCTATGTGATGGAAGTATCTTAGTAAGTTGTAATATAATCCTCTTTTAGGGGTTTATCATGAAGCCATTGTAGTCTATAGGCCAGAGATCTAAAACAAAAGTTGTTCAGTTTTAGATTCTTCCTTCTAAACCAGCAGAACTTTAGAGGGAACCAGTACAAACATGGAGTCCCTACACCAAAAAACACCAAACTCACTGCTATCAAGTCTATTCTGACTCACAGTGATATGGAAGCAGACCATGTCATCTTTCTTTTGCAGAGCAGCTGGTGGGTTTGAACCACTGACCTTTTGGTTAACAGCCAAATGCCTTAACCACTGCATCACCAGAGCTTGACGTAAATGGCAAATATGCTAGACTGCTAACCAAAAGGCTGGAGTTTCGAGTCTACCCAGAGGTGCCTCAAAAGAAAGCCTTGGTGATCTACTTCCGAAAAATCAGTGGTTGAAAACCTTATGGGGCACAGATCTATTCTAACACACGTGGAGTCATCATGAGTCACAACAAACTGAAAGGCAACTGACAGTACAGGTACAAATAAGGCTGTGGATGAGAGGAAACTATATGTTTATAGAACCCCTCGGCCACTGCTCAGACAAGGGCCAAAAACCATTCAGGCCAGCACTGGGGAAGATGCGGTTAGGTAGGAGGAGTTGGCAGCATTTGCTTCTGACTGGAGAGATTAATCGAGTGTTGCAGAAGAGCAGACAGGGTTGAAAGAATCTGGCAGGCCCACAGGTGAGGTAGGGGCCACATCCTATTCAGGGAAGTCAGACAGGGAGAGACAGAGGTGGTGATGTCAAAGAGTCAGCAGCAGTAGCACTGAGCAGTGATGTCAATGGCTGAATTTATGACTCACCCAATCCTGAAAGATCTTATTGTCTACTGGGGCCAGGCAAGTAATATAAATGTGTGGAGTGGGTGCACAGCTGACTGTGGTAAACTGGCAAGTACATCTCCCACCAAAAGGGACAGCTCATTGTTGCCTTGTTGGATCTGCGCCTATGTCTGTCAGATCTCTTGACTGTTCAAAAGAAGCCTGAAATTAGGATTATGTCAGCAATGACCCGGTTAAAAAATGCCAAGGAGAAAAGATGCCATTTGTAGTGACAACAAAAGCACAGACTATTTAACAATAAATTAATGAGAAATACAGGGCTGTTATGATAGTTGATTTAAAAAAAATAAGAAACAAAACAATGACTGCATGAACGGTAGGATATACCACACTCTTGACTTGGCTGACAAAGCTGGGGAAAATGAAGTTTTTGCTCCACAAAATACTTTAGAAGTCTAATGTAAATCTGGTAGCATAGTGGGTTAGGCATTTGGCTGTTAACCAGAAGGTCAACAGTTCAAACCCATCAGCTGCTCTGTGGGAGAAAGATGAGGCAACCTACTTCCATAAAGATTTATAGCCTTGGAAACCCAATGGAAGTTGCTATGAGTTGGAATCGACTTGATGGCACTGGGTTTGGTTTTGGTTTTTAATGCAAATTCAGTTAATAATCCCCAATAGCCTATTAAGAAAAGAACCTGAAAAATGGTTCTAAACTTAAGAAATATAAACAAATAAACAATAAGAAGGGATGCTTGCACTGACAGTATTAGGGACATTCTGAAAAACAAGAATAATACAATGCAAGCAACTCCAGTAGATAATGAAGTGTATTACAATGTTACGGTAATTCAAACAGTTTAGAACTAGTGTATGAATAGATAGTAAGAATTAGAAGAGATTTCAAGAATAGATACAAATATTCATGGGATTCTAATATATTATGAAAGTGATATTTCAAATCAGTAGATTCAAGTATTGGAGCAACTAGCTAAATTATTGGTATAGAGCCCTCTCCACCAAAATAAATTCCAGGTGAATCAAAATTTTTAAATGAAAAAATAAGGGACCAGAAAAAAACAACAGAATATATAATCTGTTATGCAAGTGATTTGAACTGTCCAAACAACTTTTGAAACCAAGAACTTTTAAGTTGAAAAAAGAGAGAGATAAGACTGATTTAGCAAGACAAAAAACATTCATCAAAGAAACAGAAACAACCTTCGCTTGAAACTTTTTCATGACTCTACATGGCTAATTATTTTCTACATTATCGTTATTTTTTAAATTACTTCACAAATTTCTAGAAGGAAGTATCTACCCTAGTGATCTCTGGTTCTCCATAACTCATTCCCTCCTCAAAACCCTACACCATGCTTTTGCCCTTACCACTGTATGGGAGAGGTGCCTGACCAAAACTCTACCCAGAGGCACCTTGGAAGAAAGGACTGGTGATGTATTTCCAAAAACTCAGTCACTGAAAACCCTACCAAGTACAGTTCTATTCCGACCCATAGACTGTAAGTCTGAATTGACTCACTGGAGACTGATTTACTGCATTGAAAGTACTCTTGCTAACTTGGTCAGTGAACTGCATATTCTAAAATCAACGTCATTTCAATCCTTACTTATTTCATCACTAGGCAGCTTCTGACATGGCCAAACATTTTCTCTCCTTGGAACACTTTTTCTCCCTTGATTTTTATTTTACTTAAACAATTTTAAAAAGCCAAGTCATGTTACATATTTTTTAAAAAAGGACTACCTAGCCAGTAAAGCTGTTTCTTTTACTTTTCCTCACATTTCCAGAAATTTATAGGCTTTAGCTCTTTTAAATATTTTTTCCTGTATTTTTCTTTATAGGTCTCTTTGTCAATATTCAAGTTCTCTTAAGCCATCCAAATTTTTCTGTGTCGACACAACTCTCCCCAGGTTTTCTTCCAACCGCTCTGCTATTCTCCCTTCTTTATGGACTCCTCCTTCTGTTCTTTTAAATCAGGGCTTTGAAACAGTTCTTCCCTGTTCAGCCGTGGCTGATGATACTGGAACAGACCCAAATCTGCAAAATGTAGGTATACCAGAACAGGAAATATTAGGGGTCAACACCCTACTAAAAACTTAATCTCCCTCTCAGAAAACAAGGGCATCATGCATACTGTATAGCATCCAAATCTCTTGACTGACAGTCGGATACAACGGTGCCTGGCTCAAAGATGGCAGCTTACTTTATAACTTTGAATGTGTGTTGCTCTCCAGAGTTTGGCAATAACCCAATCTCCTGCAGCAGGCTCCTGAAAGGGCTCATTATGCCTCTTCTGAGTCTCCCATTCTAGGGCTTTGATCCATAATTTTTGCAGTTTGTTATCATTTTGGTACTTTTTTTTTTTTTAAATAATTTTTTATTGTGATTTAGGTGAAAGTTTACAGAGCAAATTGGTTTTCCATTTAACAAGTCATACATATTTTGTTTTGTGACACTCATTGCAATCCCCACAATGTAATAGCACTCTTCACACTTCCTCCCTGTGTTTACCATTTCTATTCATCCTTCTTTCCTATCACTTTCTGCCTTCTGAGTTTACCCCTGGGAAAATGCTGTCCTTTTGATCGTGTATAGTTGATTGTTCTCAGGGGTGTGTGCTTTTAGTGTTATGGTTCACCTTATAGGCCTGTCTATTGTTTGGCTGAAGACTGAGCCCTGGGAGTGAGCAGTTCCAGGACTGAAGTATGTCTAACGGCCACAGTCTTGGGGTATACTCACATTTTACAGATTCAGGTCTGTTCTGATTTTGCTGTGTCAGCCATGACTGAACCAGTTTGAATTGGTCTGAAGTTCTGTTTGAAATGTTCCTTTTCCCCAGGGCTTCATCATCAAACCACTGCCAAGCTCTCGATACTACTGCTTGATTCACCCTCGTGGCCTCATCTGAGGCCCCTCTGTCTGTCCTACCTTCTTGGATATCTTATAGACATTTTACATGCAGAATACCCAGCACTAAATCATTTCTTCAAAACCAGCTCTCTTCTTACACCCTACCCTGCATATTCAGTCTCCAGGAAGTTATCTTAGACAGTTCTATTACTCACCTGCTACAGACTTGTTATTGTTGTTAGGTGCTGTGGAGTCGATTTTTGATTCATAGCAACTACAGAGTAGAACTGGCTCAGCAGGATTTTCTAGGCTTTAACTTTATAGGAACAAATCAGGAGGTCTTTGTCCCACAGAGCTGCTGGATAGGTTTGAACTGCAAACCTTTCTGTTAGCAGCCAAGTCCTCAAACATTGTGCCACCAAAGCTCCTGGACACAAAACTAGTTATTTTTTTGACACTTATCAAATCTGTCTCCTTATCTCTATTCCTATGCCCACAACTTCCATTTAGGTGCTTATCACTCTTTGCCTGGGTTATCTGTAGTAGCCTCCTGATTAATGACCTCAGTCACACCAATATGGCCCTCATCTGAAATATTAAATTCCATCTTGCTGTCAAAGTAACATAAATACAATTCTCTTGCTTACAAATACAAGAATGGATCCTTCTTTCTTTAAGGATAAATTTCAAGCTACTTCCTAAGCACATGACATCCTTGCTTACCTGCTATATTCCCATCTTTGGATCATTTGTTCTAGCCATACTATATTTACCTGAAAGTTTTTGAACTTGCCATGCTAAAATAGCTAACTTCCATTCACCACTCAAAATCCAGTTCAAGTAATACTTCCTCTAAAAAATCTAACTTGTATTCACCTTGTTAAGGACACATCAAGTGCCCAACTCTTCTCCTTTGGTTCTATGAGAGATGGGACCAAGTCTAACTTCTCCCCAGCAACTGATATAATGTTTGGCATAAGCAAGTGCTCAGCAAGTGTTCACTGAACGAAGGATAAAGAGATGATCTGTAAATCCTCTTGTAGTGCAATGAATTATGGCCCTTCTAGCCACAGCCCTCCATTTTGTGACGTATTGTACATCCTAACCTGTATGACTCACTTTGGGGTGAGTTGTCCATTATGTTAATGAGGCAGGATTAGGGTGGGATGTATCTTGAGTCCTGCCTTGTAAGAGGATGACTCAAGTAACCACCCTTAGTTTCCGAGAGTATATATACGAATGCTCCGGATCCTGCATCTGGTTCATCCTCATCTCACCCCTGGTTCTTGGGGCTCAAAACAGCAGCCAGCTGTCTGATCTGCCAATTTGGGTTCAGCAACCTAGTAAATGAGAATTCTCCAGATTGATGTGTGACCTACAGATTTGAGACTTGCCAGCCCCCACAACTGTGTGAGCCATTTCCTTGGCAGTTTGTGAGTTCTATGAGATGTTATAGCAAAATATGGAGCCTTAAGATAGGAGGGAGAGTCCTGAGGGACAGAGGAGGAGTTGACGTTAGAGATGATGGAGTGGTACAGTAGTTTGCAAAAGTTGGACATTTGGGACATCGTTAACTTCTGCCTCATAGGGACCAGCCTTGTGCTGATCCTTCCAAAAGAAATTATTCGAGCATACCTCCAATTGCCTAGCTGCCATTTTGGAAAACTCATCCTGCCAAGGCTAGGACACTTCCACGCAGGTGACGGGAAGGGACACAGTAGAGATGAGGGAATGGGGAAGAGAGGCTGAATCCCAGAGAGTGCAGGAGGGCTTCAGTGGGGATAGTATAGGAGGGGGGAATCGAGGAAAGAGGTGGGGGCAAGGAGATGTTGAAGAAGAGTCAATATTAATTATGGTAAGTTAAATGGAAAAATAATATGCGAAGGTCATTGTTTTAATAGATTAAAAGAATGAACTGGTATATGGAGGAAGGTAAGGTCAAGTTAACATGGCAAAGTGAAGGAAGCAATTCCAGACATGAATGGGGCCCCCTATATCCCTTTCCTATAATTCATTTATGGCACTTGTCCACTGGGAAGGCATCAGCATGGTCACAACATACCTATGTCTGTGCTGTATAGTACTCAAGTACAAAATGGTATCTTATGGTATTCAGATTTCAAGGCTGATAGACTATTTCTCTTATGTTCTGTGTGTGGGTCTTGGAAGTCAGGACCAAGCACTCTGGGAGGCAACTGTGGTTAACATTCCAGTGTTACTCTAATAATCTCAAAGAATGTTTTGAAACTCACTAAGTAAATAAAATTTGTCATCCAAAAAAAAAAAAATCCTATGTCATTCAGATCTCAGTATGGGTGGGTAGAGTAATATTGTAAAACCAGCCAATAGCTCTGTGTGTGTTGAAGCTTCACTTTCAAGTCACTTAAGTAAATATTTATGAGCACTCAGTTCTAGGCACTGATACCAGAAGCTGAAGATTTAAAGATGCAAAAGACTTGGTAGTTACTTTCAACAGGTTCACTTTAGCTGGGGAGAGAGGCAGAGTCGAGGCAGGTATCAAATGCTGGTAACACTTGGAAAACGAGCAGCAAATCTGTGTGAAAAGATGAGGTACACCACTGGGGCTTAGTAGGAATTCACCAGGTAGAAAAGAAGGGAGAAGACGTTTCAGGCAGAGAAGTATGTTCTAGTTCCCTCCCAGGGGCATAGGCAACAGAGCAGGATGGCCAGGTATGAAGCCCAAGCAAGGCTGGAGGGTCCCTGGGTTGTATGCGAAAGATGTTTTCCCTAAGAAGCTAGGAGCCATCAATATGAAGGTAGGTGGTAGTATTATTGAATATGGGAAAAAAAGAGAGGCCTGTGTGCTGGTGAGACCATTCTCAAAAGCACTCAATATTTATTTTCAGAGGAACAAAAATATTTAAAAGACAATTGGAAATTTTGTCTTCCATAGACCAAAAAAAAAAAAAAAAAATCCACCCTATGGTTGAATACAGAATAACAGATTGCCTACTTTGGGATCTGGTAGCATAGTGGCTAAAGCACTTGACTGCTAACCAGAAGGCGGGCGGTTCAAACCCACCAGCCACTCCTCGGAAGGAAGGCTGGGCAATCCTACTTCCGTAGTGATACTGCCTCGGAAACCCAACGAGGGGTCGCTATGAGTCGGGGCTGACTCGACGGCACATAACAACAACAACAACTACTTTGGGAAACTGATTAGTTTTTCTAAGTCATTAGGTATTACTTGGATGACAGAAAAAACAATTTCAGAAATCTAAAAATTTGTCTATATTAGCTGTTACTCCATCTTTTCTTGTAAGGGAAGATAAGGCCAAATTATTTAGTTAGCAAATATTTTAATGAGATACTCCTCAGAAGGAAGATGGGGCAACCTACTTCTGTAGTGATACTGCCTCAGAAACCCAAGGAGGGGACGCTATGAGCTTCAACAACATGAAGCTCTAAAAGCCCTATCAATTCCCCTCAAAAACATGACCATATATAACTTCTCTTCTCAATGCCATTCATTTGAGTAATCAGATACAGAAAAACAACTCTTTTTCCAGGTTTCTTTTTTGTGCTAAGATAACAAATGATACTCTGCCACAGGATGTTATTATTATTAATGCTGATGATAACTCCAATAAGAAATATTTGCAATTATGGCTCATTTTAGAATAACAGATAATTGTCTAATAATCTTTGTGAAAATAAACAGACTCAGAATAGCTTCCACCTTATGTACTGCAGCTAACCCTTAAAAGAACCCAGTCACAAAACATTTCAAAAGCAAAAATGAAATTCAGATCAGACTCTAGGCTGCTACAAAGTACTGTTGACTGAAGGAGCTACAAGATGAACCTTTCACTCACTGAAGAGAGCAGATGTGTTTCTATGTATAATGTCTATTTTTAAAAGCAATTATTTTATATATAGAATGTGATTTAATAAAACTGCCCTCTATCTGCAGACTTGTAAACAGGAGACACAAAGGGGAGTCTCCGCAAATGCGCAAACTTTCATGAATATATGCAAGGCCTGTCAACCAAAACGCCGTACCTCCTTTTCTATTCTTCTAAGCTTCAAAATATTGTAATTCAATGCAAAGGTTAGCTGAAAGGGCAGATACAAAACATGTAAATTGGTAGCCTTCTATTAGATATAAGTGTGTCATGCATAATAGATAAGATGGTATTTCCTATGGAAATCTATTTTCAGATGCATTCATTTAAAGGCAAGTTAGAGTTCAAAATCAAGTTCAACTGAAGAGAAATGGAACCAAGCAAATAATATGCAAATGGACAAAGACATTCAGGAAGGAGGGGACTGTGCTAAATTTTAGTTCCTGATCAGCAGAATGTTTCTGAATTGAAGCCCGTGATTAGCCATGAGACCACTGAAGGAACCGGGCAGAAACCACCCACCAGAAGAAATGGATATGTTGCCAACGGCCAGAGGAGGTGTGAAAGGGGGATCTCTGGATCATTCCTGCCACAAAATAGAAGCTCCGACAGACTTCCTTAAATGCCTCGGTTCAAGAGTATCAGCCAACAGCTGTGCCGGCATGGACTCCAGTCCCAAGCTAAATCACGTCTAACAATAGTTGCTGAGTTCATTCTCAGATATAGAGTTAGAATGCTTTGATAATTAATAGTGAAGATGTACCTCAATGAATATTCTATTTCATTGCTTGGTAATAAATCTTTTGCTTTGTACCACATAAATATTGACAAAGATACACACAGCCAACCTTATTGGAAAGCCTCATTATGTAATTTTATCTAGTGGAGAAAAACATACTCGTCTTCATTTCAATAAGCTAAATGATTATTTGGCTCAAGCACAGATGCTTTTGAGATTCAAAACATGCTTCACCACATTTGTATTACTCAAACTTTATTAACGACTTACTCATTTCAAGATATTCATAGAATAATCCCAGTTTGCCCATGGGCTGCAGATGGTAGTCCTGTTCCCATCGTGGGGTTATCTTTTCTGATCTTGAAACTCTGTGATACCGTCCAATTAGATTCATGATCCAGCTGCCAAAAGGATCAAATTATAAATTAGAATTTTATCAGACCAAGGTTATGAAAGTATTTTGCTGTTATATCAAAGCTGAACACGTAATCTTCCCTAAATAAGAATTTCATGTTTGCCTGCTAAATGCAAAGCAGTAACATTTTATTTTTTTCCTGCCTCGAACCCCAAAATATTTTGAAATATAGGACTCTGTACCTGGATTCAGGAGCTCTAGTGATGCTGTGGTTAAAGCATTGGGCTGTGAACCAAAAGGTTGGTGGTTCAAACTCACCAGCTCCACGGGAGAAAGATGAGGCAGTCTGTTTCCATAAAGATTTACAGTCTTGGAAACCCTAGCAGGCAGTTCAACTCTGTGCTAACGGGTCTCTATGAGTTGGAATTGACTAGATGACAGTGGGCTTTTTGTTTTTTGGTACCTGGATTTATCAAAATTCTAACTGCTACTATTTTTTTCTTCTATTTCTTTTTTATATGGGTACTTTATTTTTAAAATATACATTCCCTCATCTGATTCTTTTTTTTTTTCGCCATTATTAAAAATGTTGTTTCCAGTATGGAAATCACCAGGGTTTAAGTGCAGAGTCTACTCCCTTTGAGAATCCTTAGCCATCTTACCGTCATTGTCCTTCCCACCCCAGTTTTGCTTGAGTGAGGTATAGTAAACCTAACAAAGCAATTCAAAGTTAAGAAAACATAAAATACACAAAGGAGAAAGCCCACTTTTATTCTTCTCAGTAGAGAGGAGAATATGTGAACGGCATTGAAAGGCAGGGCAGGTGACTGCAGAAATAAAGCACTCCTGGAATGCAAGAAAATCTGGATAATATGAACTTTTCAGAGAGCAATTTAATGTTATACATCAAAAGCCTTAAAAATGGTCATAAATGTTTATCTAGTGATTCCACTTCTAGAATATTTTATCCTAAGAAAATAATCAGGAAAACAAACAATAATAAAGAATCTATATAGAATTTTTGCTACAGCATCCTTTATAATATCAAAATAGTAGGCAAAATAAATGTTTACCAACAGAAAAATAAATTATAGCACATATAAATTTAATGCAGCCATTGTTTTTTTCAAATAATTTTGAACAGGGAACATGTTCATGACATACTGTTTAATAAAAAGTTAATCAGCCAGCAAATATTTATTCAGCCCTTCCTGTGGTCAGTGCTGGGATGGGTGCGGAGGACACAGTGGGAACAGGAGACTTATATCCTATTTGGGGTAATTATACTGACAATAAATACTGAAAAAGGAACTGCCATATCCTAGTATTTAGTGGAGTCGTCATCTTTCCTTATGTAACACTCCAGCCAACCAAACCAAGTAACAGGAGTCACCACATCCCATCCATCATCCATCCATCCATCCACCCATCCACCCATGTACCCATGTACCCATCCATCCTGTATGTACTGAGTACCTCCTACTTCCCAGGCACTGGGGACATCGTACTGAAAACAATAATCAGAAACTCCTGCATTCATGAAATGCCATTCTGATAAGCCATAGACAAAATGAACAAAATAGTATGTGAGCAGAAGGTAAATGGTGTGGTAAAAAAATAAAGTAGGGAAAGGAATAGAGAGTGTTTGTGTTTGTATACAGGGAGGAGTGGGAACAGGGTCAGAGAAGGCCTCACTAAGGTGTGACATTTGAATAGGATGTGATGGAGGTAAAGGGGCAAGCTCCTGAGGTAAAGGGCTTTCTGGGCAGAGGGAACAGGGACTACAAAGACCCTGAGGCTGGAGCAGGCTGCCCAGTAGGAAACAAGCTTTTGGTGGTTTGGGGAGGAGGAGCCCCTAAGAGTCCACTCCGTAGAACTGGACTTTCAAAGGAAGGAAATGAGGACCCACTAGAGGGTAGTAAGCAGAAAAGTGATGTAATTCCATAGTAGATAAAACAGGTCCAAACCCTGTTTTAAGCCAAACAAAAGTTAACGTCCTCCAGGTCAGACCTAGGAGAAAACACAGCCGACTCACCTCACAGCCCAGTGCTCTGCTCACGACTAGGTACTCTCTATAGAACTCTCTGTTGTCTCTTCTTATATACTAGGCTTTTTATTTTTTTTGTCTCTAAGTTTTGTGGGCCAGATGAATGCTTCCCTTTGTCATGCCAATTTGTCCTGAAGAGAAATCTGAGTTGGCAGAGAAATGAAGTTTGCACCTGTAAAGACCGTTGTCCCCTAAAGCAACAGAACAGCTGGGAGCTTGTGGTTTACGCATGTGGAGTTCATCAGAACAAGCACAACAACAAACTTCAAATGCAGATATCAACATCAGGCTGGGTTGCACCTGATTGAAATGTGCCTGTATGGATTTCAAACTTGGACAATAAGAAACTTTCACTCTACTGTAAAGACAGTCATTGCACAGAAACGAGCAGAACCCTATCCTCTCCACTGTGTGCATGTACTGCACACTAACCCCCCCCCACACACAGACACCTACCATAAGATATGAATTACAAATAGCTCTCTCTGTTGCATCTCCCACCACTTTGTCTCAGCACTGACTTTTCACTGATTGCTACTCAAATTTTACTAAACGGAGATTTCTCTAGTAGAGAACATTCCTTCACAAATCTGTCCCCACTTCATTCCATTAACAACATTACAGAGGCAGCAAAACACTGTGGAAAGTGAAGGGGATATGGTACCAGGCACCCCTGAATCTGAACACACATTCCATTGCTTACCAGCTACTGAAGTTTGCTCAAGTTACTGAGACTGTAGTCCCATCTATAATGTGAGGTGATAAAACCTGCATTACCCAGGCTGTCATGAGGATTAAATGATTCAAATTAGTAACGGACTAACATGTTAAAACTTCTGTGAGGGATTCCCTGTTGACCAATACACACTTCCTATGACTGAGGCTAACTATCATTATGGCCAAGTTATTCAGAATTGTGGCTCAGGGACACAATTATGTCTATATCAGAGGTCCTCATTCAGTACTTACGAGAATGACATGGGGTGCTTGGGAAAGATAAAGCTTCCCATGCCCCAACCAAAAGTTCTGTAATGCAGGTGGCACTGAGCGTCACATATATCCATCACCCTTCATGATACCCAAACTGCAGACTACCTGTTTTGGTTTTTATTGATTTATGTTTTGCTATGTTTCCTACTTCCAGCTTCCGTCTCTTGCTGAATCCTCTCCATGCCCCAAAGAATCAAGCCTTTTTCAATCTGGGCCCTGAACCCATCACAATTTGGACTCAGGATGAAACTTCTGTCCTGGCAACCACTTGCCTTACCAACTCATCGGGCCTTCCTTCTCAGCCTATATAGCACTCCTACTCCAGCTGCATATTTGAGAAGTCATGATTAGCTTTCTTCTCTGAACTACACACTCTCAGCCTGTTGCTCAGCTTTCTTGTGGTGGACCATTCATCTAGGAGAAGGAAATCTTAAATTGTTGTCCATCCACCTCTCTGTCCTTGGTCCTTTAGATCTTCTATTGGGCTGTGATTCTAGTGCAGGGATCTCAATTGTGATTGTGCACCAGAATCACCTATAGACTTAACAAACAAACAAACAAACAAAATTGCCCAGGGCCTCCTTTGGAAATCTCACTCAGTGAGCTTGGGATGACTCAGTGAGCCTTGGTATTTTGACCTGACCGGTTGTTGGCTGCTCTTTTCTAGAGCTAGCTTCGCTAGACCTATTCTATCAAACTGCTATCTTTTCCAGACCTGTCCCACCAAATTGCTAGACAGCTCTTCCCTTGACCAAGCCTAGAAGACTCCTTCTTCTAGCAGGGATGACAAAACAATTTCTTTAGGAATTTTCCCTGCATAAAGTCTAACATTTAGAATCATAAGAAGGTGCCCTTTACTTACTATGTGCAAAGCAAGGTGTGAAGCATTTTCTGCCTCACTGTCTCTTTCCACCTTTATTATCCTAGTTTATCTACATACTAAAGACAATCACCTTTTCTGTTTGGGACACTCAACAGTATTCTCAATTAATAATTTTGAAGCACAAGTATCATTCACTATCTGAATCCATTTCATTCTTGAGTTTACCATCAGCAAGCTTGGAAAGTGAGAGATCCCTCTATTTAGGATTCTTTTGCTACATGTATCTCCTGCCCCATTAAAATATATATTGAGAAGTAATATTTTCTCCATAACAGTTAACTTTTCCTATTATACAAATAGCACATAACCTATGGTTGAAAAAACCGAAAAAAAAAAAAAAAAAAAAAAAACCAAACCCCGAAAATATATAAAGGAAAAAAATAACAACTATTCATTATCAAAACACCAAAGGATGCTACTATTGGTATTTTGGCATATTTGAATCTAATTACTTTAACATTTTACCATAAACATCTCTCCAGAGTTAGCCACATAAAGTAGGAATTGTCCTAGTATTCTGTCAAGCACAGAGTAAAATAAAATGCCAGGAGTGCCTCAAATATCAAAATTCTAAGAAGGGATGGTTCTTTCAAGGCTGTGCTAGGAAAGCTAGAGGGCTTTGAGCTTGTTTTCTGGGTTCCACAATTCCATTTATTTACTCATCTTAGGTACTTGAAGCACATGGTGTTATTAGGTGCTGTTGAATTGATTCCAACTCAGCAACTCCATGTAACAGAGTAGAAATGTCCCATAGGGTTTTCAAGGCTGTAATCTAATCTTTATAGAAGCAGACTGCCACATCTTTCTCCCATGGAGCAGCTGGCAGGTTTGGACCACTGACTTTTTGGTTAGCAGCCAAGCACTTAACCACTGTGCCACCAAGGCTCCTGTTCTCTGTATACCAAAACCAAACCAAACGCACTGCCACTAAGTTGACTGTGACTCATGGTGACCTTCATTGGGTTTTCAAGGCTGTGAATCTTTATGGAAGCAGACTGCCTCATCTTCTTCCTGTTGAGCAGCTGGTGGGCTTGAACTACCAAAAATAACTTTACAACTAAAATCAGAGTCCTTTTTTGGGAAGGTGGGAGGTAGAAAGGATGTCTTAATTTAGAGAAAGACCTTGCAAGTTCACACAGAAGATGGAGGGTTCCCCTGGCTGAAGAAATTATTTGGAAGGACACACACCAGAGTCAGTTCACTGTTCTACAAAAAGAATGAACAGCAACTCAATGATGGGAACAGAAAGAGAAGGTTATGGGAAGGAGGAGAAAGAAAGACAGGAAAGTTGTAGGCAGTGGGGAAAACTAAACCAAACCAAACCAAACCCACTGCCATCAAGTTGACTGCAACTCATAGTGACCCTTCAGGACAGAAAAGAACATCCTTCTGTTTCTAAACTGTCTCATCTTTCTCCCACAGTGTGGCTGGTGGTTTCATACTGCCGATATTTTGGTTAGCAGCTGAATGTTTTTTCTGATTAGCAGGCCTCCTTAGGTGGCAGGGAAAGACAGAACCGAATGTCAAGAGTCTGGAGCATACATAATTGCGATGATATTTACTTTCTACTTTGGAAGCACGTGGATGATGTTGGCTCCTACAATGGAATTTGCTCAAAGAATAAAATAGATTGGGCTATTTAGAAAAAAAAAAAAAAAAAAAGAGTGTGGAGCATACAAAGAAAGGGCCTAAATACGAAAACCCCAATTGTGGATGAAATACTTCTAAAAAAAGTGCAGGTTTATTTATTTACTTGAAAGTCTAAGTTGTCTGATCTATTGTCTCCATGCCCCAAACTTCAATAAAGTACACATGCGCGTAGTTCTGAAGGGCAACAGGGAGAGGGGCTATCCTCTGTATTTGGTGGTCCTGGGGCAGAGAGGAGTAAGTACAGAGAGGAGGCAAGACTGAAGGAAGATCAAAAGTGTTGTGAGGGCAGAAGCTCAGAGCTGGAGATAACCTGGAAAAGATAAGTGTGGTAGACCCAACAATGGCCCCTAAAGATGTCCATGTCCTGATCTCTGGAACTGTGAATATGTTAGGTTACAAGGTAAAGGGGAATTAAGGTTGTAGGTGGAATTATGGTTGCTTATCAGCTTGGGAATATGTCCTGCACTACCAAGTGGGGTCAAGGTAATCACAGAAACCAAAACACCAAACCCACTGCCACTGAGTTAATTCCAACTCACAGAAACCCTTCGGTGGTACAGTGAGTGAAGCATTCGACTGCTAACCAAAAGGTCAGTTGTTTGAACCCACTAGCTGCTCCATGGGAGAAAGATGAGGCAGTCTGCTTTGGTAAAGCTTTACAGTCTTGGAAACCCTATGGGGGAGTTCTATTCTGTCCTTTAGGATCACTGTAAGACAGGATTGACTCAGTGGCAGTAGGTTTGATTTAATGTAGTCACAAGAATCCATAAAAGTAGAAGAGAGGCAGAAAAGGGTCAGAGAGTTGCAATGTTGCTGGCTTTGAGATGGATAAAGGAAGACAAGAGCCAAGGAATGTGAGCTCCTTCCAGAAGTTGGGAAAGACAAGGAAATAGGTTCTCCCCTAGAGTTGCCAGTAGGAAATGCAGCCCTGTTAGCACCTTGATTTTAGCTGAGTGAGATCTTTGTTGGACGTCTGACCTGCACAACCATAAAATGATAAATCTGTGTTGTTTTAAGCCATTGTTTGTGGTTATCTGGCATAGAAACAATAAGTAACTAATCCAATAAGCTCCCTGAAATTTGCAGAAATTGTGTGATGGCACTGAAGTTTGCATTTTGATATGGGATGTGGGCTTAATCAAAAATTTTAAACAACAGTGGACCTTAGTTTAAAAAAAGCACATTATAACATCTGAATTACATAGCTAACATCTGAATTACAATTATATCCTACTGATCTAATTTTTTAGGGGGAAAAAAATATAAGTCAAAACCTTTGTGGTCATTATTTTAGATAAATCAAACCAAATTAAACGCACTGATGTCATGTTGAATCCAAATCATAGCGACACTCTACGACAGAGTAGAACTGCTCTACAGGGTTTCTAAAGGCTATAAATATTTAGTTTTTTTTTAAATGACTGAGTTTTATTGCTAGTAGCATTATGCTAAACATTTTTATCCTTACCATGCATAAGGCTGTAGATGACATGTACAACAAATTATCAGATGGCGGGAAACCAGAATGATAAAACCACTTGAGATATTTAGGATGTAAAATAACCTCAGAGGGCTCAAACAGGGGAGCTAGTCTAACGAGACATGTTTTATTAGGAATAAAAGCAAAAATTTTTTAGGTGGTAATATATACAACAAAACATATATATATATGTATATGTATATATATATACATATACATATATATATGTACATATATATACTCACAATTTCTACATGTGCAGTTAAATGACACTGGTTATGTACTTCATAATGTGTCATCATTCTTACTATCTTTATCTATATTGTTTTATCACCATTAATTTAGATTCTGCCTCTTCAAGTTGTCATTTGTGCTTTAGATTAACTGTTGTCAGTTGGAATTCATGTAGATAATTCTTTGTAAAAGTGCAATGCTCGAGTAAACACTCTTTATTCATTGAGCTAAACTGTTGTTTAGTTTAACAGTGGCTTAATGGGATTGTTTTGGTTCAAGGTTTAAAGATTATTTCCAGGCAACAGATACAAGAGTCCCCCAAATCTCAATGTATCCAATAAGTCCAGTATCCATATGAATTTAAAATTTCATTTTCTGATTTTCCTTCTTTCGATCAGAATTCATCTACTGGGTCCCTGATCAAAGTGTTCAGTAATGGTAGACAGGCACCATCCTGAATGTAAAGATTTCCTCTTACGGGCGCTCTGGTGGCATAGTGTCTAAGGCATTTGACTACTAACCAGAAGACTGGTCTATGTACAGGTTCCTCATGAGCACAATTAAGTGCTCTGGGAATTCCCATTCTTCCTAATATTATCCATAACTTGTTATGATCCACACAAATAGGAGCTCTGGTGGTATTGTGCCTAAGGCACTTGATTGCTAACCAGAAGGCTGGCAGTTCAAACCCACCAGCCACTCCTTGGAAGGACGATTGGGCAATCTACTTCCATAGTGATACTGCCTCAGAAACTCAGGAGGGGACTCTATGAGTCGGATCTGAGTTGATAGCAGTGAGGGTTTTTTTTAATTAAAAATAAAAGTCTGGCTAAATGATAATATGTTGAATTAAAGTCCATTATAAGCCTAAAATAACATGAAAGCCTAAAAGTTATCAAATGCAATCATAGGTTACCATAATAAAACATTATTATGGTGATGATTTTAATAAAATAACTAAGAATAATTAAACTAATCATGTTATTCTACAATTCTTACCTTAATATTCAAAACAACACTGTGGGTTACGCAACATAATATTGCAAGATGAGCAGAGATTTCTCCTTCTTGTCATGCCATGCTCATCCTACTTTTTTTCTTTTCTGAATTGTGCTTTGGGTGAAAGTTTACATAGCAAAGTGGTTTTCCATTCAATAATCCACACACATTCTGTCTTGTGACATTCACTGCAATCCCCACACTATAACAGCATTCTTCCCACTTCCTCCCAGCACCCACCCTGCCCTTTGGCCCTCCTCTTCATCCCCTCCCACCTACCTAGCTCTACCCCTGGTCAAATGCTGTCCTTTTGATCTCACATGCTTGATTGTTCTCATGAGTATATAACTGTTCACCTTATAGGCCTATCATGTGGCTTAAAGTTGAGTCACAGGGATTAAGCTCAGTTCTTAGCTTGAAGGGTGTCTAAAGGCCAGAGTCTTGGGGGTTCCATCAGACCAATAAACCTGGACTTGTTTTTATGATTTTGAGTGCTGCTCTACATTTTCCCCCACTCTTTTTGGGACCTCCTATCTGGCAGCATAGTGGCTAAAGCACTTGACTGCTAACCAGAAGGCTGGCGGTTCAAACCCACCAGCCACTCCTCGGAAGGAAGGTTGGGCATTCCTACTTCCGTAGTGATACTGCCTCGGAAACCCAAGGAGGGGTCGCTATGAGTCGGGGCCGACTCGACGGCACGTAACAACAACAACAACATTGAAATCACTTTCAAAGCAGTCAGCAGTGGTGGCTGGGTACTATCTAGGTTTTCTGGTCTCAGGGTTGCAGAGGCTGAGGTTCATATGGTCCATGAGTCCCTTGGACTAATTGTTTCCTTGTGTCTTTTTCTTCACTCTTCTTTACTCTGGGCAGGCAGAGACCAATAGCTGCACCTTAGATGGCCACTCCTAAGCTTTCAAAACCCCTGTTGCTACTTACCAAAGTAGGATGTAGAACATTGTCTTTGTGGCCAATGTTATACCAATTGACTTTAGTGTCCCTTGAGACTATGATCCTGAGCTTCCATGCCCACTGACTCATTCCCTCAATGTATTTGGTTATGACTAAGAAGTTTTCATAATTTTGCCCCACGTATGCTCTACTAATTAATGGATATATTTGGAGCACATATAAATACATAGGTAGAGACATCCTCTGTTAAACCTTTATATATATTCATGGGGGCAGTCCCATTCGACTGCTTACCTCTATCAACTCATAGATTATTGTTATTACTGTTATTGTAGGATTGTGTATATAATAGTATTCATCTTTGTTGCCTTTAACTCTTGTGCTCCTCCCTATGTCATCCCCTACCTTGATCATTGTGTGCTGACCTCCCCCTTATTATATACTGCCTTAGCCTTCACCCAAGTTAACACATGTCTACGCTCTAGTTGGTGATTTACTCTCCCATTTCCTCCCACCCTTGTTAATCTTCAAAGAATGATTCTTTCTGCGTATAAACTTGTGCACTTTTTTTTAACAGTAGTGGTTTCACACAACAATTGTCCTTCTGTGATTGATTAATCTTACCCAGGGAGCTCTGGTAGCGCAGTGCCTAAAGCACTTGACTGCTAACCAGAAGGCTGGCGGCTCAAACCCACCAGCCACTCCTTGGCAGGAAGATGGGGCAATCTACTTCCATAGTGATATTGCCTCGGAAACCCAAGGAAGGGTGGCTATGAGTCGGGTCTGACTGATGGCACATAAAAACAATAGCAGCAAGAACAACCACCTCACCCAGCATCATGTCCTCCAGGTTCATCCATATTATGAGGTGTTTCACACATTCATTGTTATTCTTTAACACTGAGCAGTATTCCACCGTATATACGTACCATAGTCTATCCAGTCATCCACTGATGGGCACACAGATTATTTCCATCTTTTTGCTATTATAAATAATGCTCCAATGAACATGGGTGTGCATGTATCTGTTTGTGTCATGGCTCTTATTTCTCTAGGACGTATACTAGTTGTAGGATTGCTGGATCATATGGCATTTCTATTTCCAACTTCTTAAGGAAATACCATACCACTTTTCACAGTTTTACAATTCCACCAGCAGTGTATGAGAGTTCCAGAATCCCCAGACCCTCACCAGCATTTGTTGTTTTCTGTTTTTATGAACTGTGCTATTAATGGTGGGTTGAGATAATATCTCATTGTTGGTTTGATATGCAGCTCTCTAAATTGCTAATGATCATCCTACCTTTTAGAATTAGTACATTTGATTGGTTCTCTTTATGTTAAGAAAATATAGGATGATTTATAACTAATTCAGGTAGGAAGAGGATATTTTTAGCATTATAGTAAGTGATGCACTAGAAAGTAAACAGTGAGTTTTCCAAAGGAAATTAATCCTATGACTACAAGGTAGTTTTGGCTGTTAGATGATACTTTTTTTAGCACAGAGTGAAAAGCCATATGACTCTAACAGTTATCTCTACAGATTTGACCAGGATCCAGAATTCCATTTAGAAACCATTTATTAAGACTAGGTATAAAATAGGAGCCCTGGTGGTCCAGTGGCTAAGTGCTTGGCTGCTAATTGAAAGATTGGCAGTTTGAGCACAAATTACTCTGTTGGAGAAAGATGTGGCAGTCTGCTTCTGCAAAGATTTACAACCCTGAAAATGCTCATGGGGGCTGTTCTACTCTGTCCTGTAGGGTTTCTACCAGTCAGAACAGACAAAACAGCACCCAATAAAAGGTAAAAAAAAAAAAGTGTTAGTGAAAATTTGGGGAATCTAAAATAATGGTAGTAAGTCAAGGCATTCATCTTTGAAAAGAAAATACTAGCTGACATGCAAAACGTTTTTAATACATATTGTTAGTTGCTGCCGGGTTATCTCTGACTCACAGCAACCCTGTACAGCAGAACAAAGGCTGCCTGGTCCTGCGCCACCTTCACCATCACTGGCATGCCTGAGCCTTCTATTCTGAGTGCCTTTCACTATAGGGGCTCATCCTTCAGCACTGCATTAGATGATATGCTCATGATCTATAGGGTTTTCATTGGCTAATTTTTGGAAGCAGATAACCGGGCCTTTCCTCTTAAAAGGCTGTAAATCTTCACAGAAGCCAACTGCCTAATCTTTCTCCTATGGAGTAGCTAGCAAGTTCAAACAGCTAACCTCTTGGTTAACTAACAGCTCAGCCCTTTAACTATAAGGCCACCAGGGCTCCTTATTTTAGGTAACTACCTCTGAAAACATTATCATCCTATGTACCTTGAAATCACATGGGTTTAGAGTCATATGACCTTGGATTTAAATTCCACAGTAGCCTCTTATTGGTGGTGTGAACTTGGTTAAGTCACTTAATTTCTTTAAGCCTCATGACCTTCATTTGCAAAGGGGATATAAAAGTAAGGATAGTTTGAGGGATTAAATAAGAGATGCATAAAGCACTTAGTACAGTGACTGACAAATACTAGGAACTCATCAAATTACTATTATTGATTTTTAAATGCATAGTATAAAAGGAGAAGGAAGTTGTTGAGAATTTGTAGGAATACTTAATTCACAGCTGTAACAAGGGTCATCTCTCAATGGGCTATGATCAATCAGCTACCACCGACAGCCTAAGAGGTGTGAATTATATAACAGGTAAGGAATTCTGGTAATGTAATGGGTAAGAAATTTGGCTGCTAATCAGAAGGTCAGTGGTTCAAACCTACCAGCTGCTCCACAGGAGGAAGATGAGGCAATCTGCTTCTGTAAAGATTCACAGCCTTGGAAACCCAACAGGGGTGGCTATGAGTTGGAACTAACTTGATGGCAGTAGGCTTGCTTTTTGCTTTTTATATAGCAGGTAAGTAGTTCTGGTGGCACAGTGCTTAAAGCATTCGGTTGCTTATTAAAAGGTCGGCAGTTCAAACGCACCAGCTGCTCCATGGGAGAAAGATGAGGCAGTCTGCTTCCGTAAAGATCTACAGTCTTGGAAACCCTATAGGGCAGTTCTACTCTGTCCTGTACGGTCACCATGAGCTGGAATTGACTCAATGGCAGTTTTTTTTTATTTTTTTTTTAAAACATAGCAGATAGGAACTCCTGGGTGGTACAAATGGTAACACATTCAAACTACTAACTAAAAGGCTGGAGTTCTAGTCTACCCAGAGGTGCCTCAGAAGAAATGCCTGGCTATCTGCTTCCATTAAAATCAGCATTGAAGACCCGATAGAGTACATTCTACTCTGACACACAGGGGGTTACAAGGAGTCAGATTCAACTTGACAACAACCGTTTTTTGTTTTGTTTTTTTAAACAAAGCAGGGATTTAAGTTAAATATAAAAAAGGTTGTCTGACATAGCTATTAAATGAGTATGTTTACCCTTTTGGTTTGACAATCATGATTGAAAACCTTTAATAATTACAGATGTGAATCCATTTAAGAGTTGGACATGCAGCCATATGGATACAGAGGCAAATAATTTGGATGTGTAGGATGTTTTATCTCTATCTGTTCTCCCCAGGTTATGCAATACTCACGGAAGTAATACTTCTTGTATATTATTCCAGATTGCTTTTCCTCCCATGATTATTGTCAGCTGAGTTGTCAGTTCAAGGAGACAGCCACCTGGGTCACACTGGAATTTAAAAAAAGAAAATCCCATTTAAAGTTCAGATGGGTCTAACTTGAAAGAAATGCATTAATTTTATAACTTTATTTTTCTGATATTTGTTCTTCTGTATAGGCTAAAAAAATCTACTGGAGAAAACTATTCATTAGCCAATTGAGAGAAAATATAAAATAACTTAAATTATCAAGAGACTGTAACTCTATATTCACACCTCTTCATTTCTGTATTTTCCCAGCCAATATACTGGGTCTCCTGGATAACCCACAAATTTGCCCTTAAAGAATGCTATGTAGAAACATGAAGAATAGTAGTTGACAAATTGGAACAAGAACATCTTCATGGTTAGGCTATTTTCATAATCAGTCTGGGTCCTTGGGAGTTCTGCAGTTAAAACAAACAAAAAGAAAGATTTAAAAACTGTGAACAGCTTTGAGACCCTAATCAAAGATACTGATACAAGAATTAACATGTTTTTAAAAAATACAATTCACACTGTTTACATTTACATTGTTTTGAATTTCTTAATATAGCCACTGTGTTAATTCTAAGTTTGTACATTGTTATGAGTCCGTCCCCCACCCACCCCCACCCCCGCCCCATAAATTTCCCACATGGCAAAATGTTCAACTGTTCATTACAATTTACAAATACAATGTTATCAATTGGGTAAGAACTGTCTTCTCTCAGGTCCAGGTTGACAGAAAGCTATTTTGAACAGCCTGCTAAAAGATATTCTCTTGTTGTCCTGAAGTGAAATAAGGTAGGTCTGTTCAAGAAAAGGAAACAATACAAAAAGAAAAGAAAGTCGTCTTGCTAGAGGCATTTGGGGAAGACAAGACCCTCCAAGTTTGGAATCTGAACTGGTTTGACTGTTTCTAGTAGACCACTGAGTGGACCATTCAGGGAACACCCCAGGCAGGGTGTGGGAAGCACTTAACTTTAGCTACTATACAGCTGCCTGGGAAACAAGCCAGAGAAGAAACACTTATTACAGAAGCCAGAACTGATGAGAATGGAACTATATTAATATGAACAGCATGGGGGAAGACACGCAACAATGTGATTGCTTGTCCTCTCAGCAACAGAAGAGCATATTTGCTATGAGCCGTGACCCTATTCCACTTATTTGCAATAAAGAGACTATTTACTTTCAACAATAGGGTACACGATCTAATGTAATTGAAAATATTATTCAGCACTGATCTGTTTACACAGAGCTTGGACATTGTAATGATTGTCTTTACTTTGTCCCTTTTGCTAAGGCAAAGCTGTAGATAATTCATTTCCTACACAGGCCAGAGAAAACAGTTTACACTCAGAAATTCCTAAAAATTGCAACATACTGGAATTGAAACACCTAAAAGATACAGTCTGTGTTTTCTACAGGGACAAAAATTGTCCAACAGTTAAAGGCTGAGCTGCTAACCAAAAACTCAGCAGTTCCAACTGAGCATCAGCTCCACAGGAGAAAGATGTGGCAGTCTGCTTCTGTAAGGTTTGCAGGCTTGGAAACCCTATAGCAACAGTTCTACTCTGTCCTACAGGGTTACTAGGTGTTGGAATCGACTCGACCACAGCTATAGTATAGTGTATACTATAAATATAGCAGGACCTTAAGGAGCCCTGGTGACACAATGGTTAAGCACTTGGCAGTTAACCAGAAGGCTGGCAGTTTGAACTCACTCAGCCACTCAGCAGGAGAAAGACCTGGTGATCTGCTTGCATCGAGTTCACAGCCAAGAAAACCTTTTGGGGCAGTTCTACTGTTAAATGGGGTTGCTACAAGTCAGAATCAACTTGATGGCACACATTAACAACAATAGTAGGACCTTACCAAAGTTAGTAATCATGATTGCCACTTTTTCATATATGGTGTTCAGAATCATGATAATGATAAAGCTGATGATAGAAGCAGTGATGGACGTGGCTGTCTGTGGAGTCAAATACTTCTGTATTGGGTCTGTCCCATTAAAGTGCTTGGGAAGTTGTGCAGAAAATACAATGAACACTGACAGCCTGTAGACAATGATCCCAATAACTGAAGCGATGATCAATAGGATCTGAAAGCATAATAAAACACAGCAGCATAAAATTCACCAATAATCATATCTTTACTGTTAAAAAAAATTGGTCCCATGTTTAAATAGACAAAGTATATGTGTGAAGTGATGTAAATCTCACATAACTGCCACAAGAGTGGTGGAATATCAGGCATGTTAAATTTCAATGGAAGGAAAAGGAATGATGCAAGTCAAAAGAGAATGTATCCCCAGACAGGACAAAAATGGAGTAACTGAGAGACTGTTCTGGTAAAAGGAAAGAGTGTCTGACAGCAGCACCAGTGAAAGTGTCTTTTCTGCAATAGCTGTATTACTTAGGTTATAAATTAGTGTTTTTTGCTGAGTTATAACCTACTGAGGGGATAGGTTTCCTTCCAATGGAGAACCTATAATGGGTTCAAGTGTCAGCAGGTGCTAGCTTTGGTCTTAATCACTGCAGCAGGTGAGATTCTGACCAGTGAAGGTAGCTGGCAAGGAGGTGCCCAAGTGAACTATGGGAACGGGCAACAGCTCAACTGATACAAGTTTCACATTTTTCACACTCAGATCTTAGGTGGCAGCCATCCATACCTGCATTTCCCTAAAATTCATTTCATTAATCCACTGTATTTTTGATGATATAATTCCTATGTCCTCGCGGGGGGAGTATGTGAAGTAGAGTTTGCACATGGTAGAATTTCACTTCCTCAGTAGGCAGGTTTTATCTGGCTACTGAACAATGCACATTAGAAGTCCCATTAATTTTTCTTTACCTGGTACACAGATATGCCCATTAGACAATATTCGAGAGGCATATTTATATTGTTTTCCTTACATATACTTTTTGGATATACTCCAGAATGTTGTATTTAATGGGTCTGACTGCACATGCAGACTGCTGGGTGTTTGAACCATTCAGTGGTTTCATAGGAGAAAGACCTGGCAATCAGTTTCTGTAAAGGTTACAGCCAAGAAAACCTTATGGGGCTGTTCTACTTAGTCACATGGGGTCGCTATGAGTTGGAATTCACTTGATGGCATCCAACAACACAACAGAAAAAGCACCAGAATTTAGTTTATGGAATTGTTGTGAGGGTTAAATGAGTTACTATAGATAAAATGTTTAGAATATTAAACCTAGGCCTATGAAAAGCACTGTAACTATGATTATGGACCAGACTATTAAAGAGATGGTTTTTTTCTTACTTTTTAAGCAATCAGTTTGGAGAAGAGGTAATATATTTTTTCCTGTAATCTCTCACATTATTTCCTTTCCTTCATAGTAAAGGCTTAATACTTGTGAAATGAGTAACATTTTGGGTGTGTGAAAATTAGCTAAAGTTGAGGAAAATGTTAGTAGAGAAGGTATATTGAGTCTTACTTTCTCACCACAACACATACAGGCCCATTTAAATACATATTTTTAAATGATCTCTATAGTAATTTTTATAACTTTTAAGTAATTGTAATAGCTAACATTCTTTAAGTGCTTACTATTCACTTCAGCGCACTTTTTTTTTTTTTTTTTTTTCACAACAATCCTCTCTTTTATAGATAAGGAAATAGGGCTCAAAAAGATAAGCAATTTGCTCAAGATTAAATGAATAGTAAGTTAAAGAACCAGGCTAGCCCAGACTCTCAACAGGCATGCTAATCACTCTATGGCACTACTTCCCACATGGTGTAGACTGAATTCCAACTCGTTTCAGAGCTTTTGCAAAATGCCTTTCAGAGTGTTGACACGTTCACTACTTTTTTTATAGGACGTAGGGAATCTTTTCATTCTCCCTCCCCAAGTTTTCAGTTATCTTTTCTGATTATATTTTAATATACTTTTCTGATTATAGCATTAATACATATTCACTGTTGAAAAGTTAAAAGAACCCTGTAGTAGACAATGGTATCTGTTCCTCCTCCAACAAAAGGACCTAGATTTTTGTTTTGGGAGAATACCTTCTCCTCTGTCTTCAGCCTGGTGCTTTGTTTGGGACTGGCCCCCCAATTCTACATGTCACACACACAAAAACAGTTTTTCTAAGCCTAGTTTTTCACAGCTATACATTCCACTGTACAGAAGTGTTTGGAAGTAAGATAGTTTGGCTGTTTTCTGTATAAATATATATGTTATATAAATATATGATAAATATGTCTGTGAATAAATCTTATCATTTTGAAATATTTCCTGAGTAGAGGTTTCTAAAACCTCCATTAGTGGATTAAAGCACATGAGTATTTTTAAGACTTTTGATATGAACTGCCAAACTCTTTCAAGAAGGCACTGTCAAATTCCAATAACCTACTAAGACAGTAAAGGAGCCCTGGTGGTGCAACAAAGGGGCTCTAGTGTGTAGTGGTTAAGACACTTGGCTGCTAACCAAAAGGTTGGCAGCTCAAACCCACCAGCTGCTCCACAGAAGAAAGATGAGACAGTCTGCTTCCATAAAGATTCACAGCCTTAGAAACTCAATGCTAGAGTCAGAATTGATTTGATGACTGTGAGTTTGTTGTAGGCTTTTTTGTTTTTTTTGGTGGTGGTACAATGGTTAAGCATTCAGCTGCTAGTTAAAATGTTGATGGTTCTTGAATCCATCCAGTGGCTCAATGGGAGAAAGAGCTGGTGATCTGCTACCGTAAAGATAATAGCCAGGAAAACTCAATGGGGCAGTTCTACCCTGTCACACAGAGTCGCTAACAGTCAGAATTGACTCAACAGCACCGAACAACTATGACAATAACTCATCACTGGGCTTCATCCTCACACTGAGCTCTTCATCCTCACAAACACCGAGCTTATCATCTAAGCACAGTTGCTAATTTGAAGGGTGAAATATTGTATCTCATTTTAACTTGCAGTGATTTATTTACTTTTGAGGTTAGATTTTTTTTTCTCTTTTTTTTTTTTTTTCCTCCCATGCTTACTAGCTACTGCATTTGATTTTTTGTGAATGCTCTCTGCCTCTTTCACTACTGAGATCTTTGGTGTTCTCTTAGAGGTGATATGGATCCTTCATATAACAAAGGCATTATCCTTTTTTGCCCTACTTGTTGACAAATGTTTCTTCTGGTGTTTTGTTTGCCCTAATACATTGAAAGTTTTAACTATATTGCTCTGAAATATATTCCATTGCTATTAAGTTTAGATAAAACTGAAAAAACCAAACTCATTGCCCTCAAGCATTACGGACTCATAGTGACCCCTCCTTGGGTTTCCAAGGCGGTATCTGTATGGAAGTAGATTGCCCAAACTTCCTTCCGAGGAGTGGCTGGTGGGTTTGAACTGCCAGTCTTCTGGTTAGCAGTCAAATGCCTTAGGCACTACACAGATGCTTTATATCTAGAAATCATATATGCATCCATATTTATGTCTACATTTTTATAGCTTTATAGTTACATATTTAATATTTCTGAAATTTATTTTAGTATGGGGCTCATGATATGGTTTTAAACTCCCCTGCTCCAAATAACATTCCACTATCATTTATTAGATAAGCTTTACTTACCTAATGGGTTTATAATGCCTGCCTTCTTATATTGAATTATTACTGATATCTGTGCCTACTTCTAGGCTTTAGGTCTGATTCTTTAATCTGGCTATCTGTTCTTGAGTTAAATCAACCCTCCCTAACGTACTGTAGTAAATATGACTTCATTAACAATAAACCCAAAACTAATTCTGTAAGATCTAATATTTTAGAAATACTCTCTTTTCATTCAAAATTATTTGCTCAAGGTTTTTTTCACATCTTTCAGTAGTTCTAAGTTTTCTTTGCTAGCTCCTATTCTTTTTTTAAAGGCTATTCCTAGACATTTTATTTTGTTTGTTGCTGATGGAAAATTTTAGAATTCTTAATGGAAGTCTCTTTGCCAGAAACTGAAAAATCTTGAACCACTAATTTGATTCTAAACAAATGAGGTGAAAGAAAATGGAAGAACCACTGTGAATAGATAAGGAAGAATCCAGGATATTTTGAAAAATCAGGAGTTGCTCCAGCTGGTGGCAAAATAATTCTCTGGAAACAATTCTATGGGACTGTGTCCTTTGCAGACTTGTGCTTTTACTTTCTTTGATATTTAAACTTAGGTATTTTTAAAAAATGTGATGAAGTCTCACCCAGAAAAAGACAGCACTTGCACAGAGGGTTATACGTATACATTTCCCCCAGGTAGTAAAGGGAACACGCTCTTCTTCCTAATTTGGGGAAAAAAAAATGTTTAGTCAATCAAGAGATTACTCCAATGAAATTATTTTTCTACTGATCTGTCAATGAATTGTAGATTCATTTAATTTTTACATTATTTTTCAAACATAGACTCTACTCCTAATTGTTCATTTTTTGTTAGTAATTTCAAACACATACATAACAAAAACATTTACATTGTTTCTGTCAGTTTTTTTTTTTTTAAATGCAAGCACAAACATAATGAACTGTTTTGTCTGCCATGACCTGAGCTCAGGATTCTGGGTTTTGACAATTCCATACTGCAAAGCTACATTCCTAATCTTGTCTTAGGTTTTAGAAGTGACTGTAATAATAACAGAGAGGCCAGGCAGGACAAGAAGTTTCACAGATGTCTACACATACCAGTTATCCTCTATCATGTCTTGGTTCAGTTTTATATATTAATTTGGTATGTTGTTATTCTTATGTGTCGAGTTGGCTCTAACTCATAGCAACCTCAAGTACAACAGAACAAAACACTGCCTGGTCCTGGACCATTCTCACAGTCCTTGATACACTTGAGCCTGTTGCTGAAGCCATCTTGTGGAGATGTGTCAATCCATCTTGTTGAGGGTCTTCCCCTTTTTGGCTGACCCTCTACTTTACCAAGCAGGATATCATCCTCCAGGGAATGGTCCCTCCTGACAATATGACCAAAGTATGTGAGACGAAGTCTGGTCATTCTCACTTCCAACAAGCATTCTGACTAAACTCTTCCATGACAGATTTGTGCATTCATCTACCAGTCCATGGTATTTTCAGTATTCATCAATATCACAGTTCAAATGCATCAACTCTTCTTCAGTCTTCCTTATTCACTGTCTAGCTTTCACATGCATATGAGGTGACTGAAAATACCATGGCTTGGGTTACTCATACCTTAGTCTTCAATGTGACATCTTTGCTTCTTAACACTTTAAAGAAGTCTTTGCAGCACATGTGCCCAGTGCAATACAACATCTGATTTCTTGACTGCTGTTCCATGGGTGCTGATTGTGAATCTAAGAAAAATAAAATCCCTGACAACTTCAATTTTTTCTCCATTTATCATGATGTTGCTTATTGGTCCATTTATGAGAATTTTTGTTTTATGTTGAGGTGTAATCCATACTGAAGACTGTAGTCTCTGATCTTCATCAGTAAGTGCTTCAAGACATCTTCGCTTTTAGCAGGCAAGGTTGTGTCATCTGCATATCGCAGGTTGTTAGTAAGTCTTCCTCCAATCCTGACGCCACATTCTTTTACATATAGTACAACTTCTCAGATTATTTTCTCAGCACACAGACTGAATAAGTACGGTGAAAGGATACAACTCTTCTTGATTTTACACCATGAAGTATCCCTTTGTTATGTTCAAACAACAGCATCTTGGTCTATGTACAGGTTCCTCATGAGAACAATTAACTTTTCTGAAATTCCCATTCTTCACAATATTACCCATAATTTGTTATGATCCACGTGGTTGAATGCCTCTGCATAGTCAATAAAACACAGGTAAACATCTTTCTGGTATTCTCTGCTTTCAGCCAAGATCCATCTGACATCAGCAATGATATCCCTTGTTCCACATCCTCTTCTGAATTCAGCTTGCATTTCTAGAAGTCCCTGTCAATATACTGCTGCAACCATTTTAAAATTTATCTTCCGAAAAAATTTACTTGCATATGATATTAATGATATTGCTTGATAATTTTCACATTCCGTTGGATCACCTTTCTTTGGAATAGGCACAAATATCGTTCTCTTGTAGTCAGTTGGCCAGGTAGCTGTCTTCCAAAATCCTTGGCATAAAACGAGTAAGCACCAACAGTAAAATGATTTTTTTTTTTGGTATAAGGATAATTTTTTAGAGTTTCCATTTTATAGATTACAAAAATATATTTAAACATTTAGTGGGAGAAATCAGTAATTCACATGAGTTACCTGATTATAAGAGTGGCTGTCGTATAATAATAGCTACAAATAAAACGTAACACATAGTTTATTCTGTGCCAGGTACTATTCTAAGTAGATTAGATATATTAACTCAATTAATCCTTACCACAATACTATGAGAGGCAACATTATTATTCCCATTTAATACAGGCACAGAGAAGTTACATAATTTGTCCAAGGCCATTCAGCTGGCAAGTTGCAGCAGTACAGGTTTCTTCACACCAATGAAGAATATATGAGCAACAAGTAAAATGAAGTAGAAAGATAAAGAAAAACGAATTATCTTCCATTTCTTCAAAAGGTTTCAATGGAGATCTGACTTACTGACATTTAAACCAAATTATTTGTCTCTAACATTTTCCTATATAGACAATTTTATAAGTTCTTTTGCTTTTCTGCACTCAAAAGTCTTTATGAACATGTAGTTTCTACAAGCTTATTTGTATGCTCTGTAAGAATCTCCAGGTATATAATAGAGCTGACAAGGGACAAGGTATGGTGACTTCTTAGCCACAGCCAGCTACCTGGAGGGAGTGAATAGTTTGACCTGTGGGCTTGGGACCACGGTCCCAGGGAACATCGAGTTCAAGTGGCATAACATACTACATAAAAACACTGTTCCACATCCTACTTTGGTGAGTAGCAACTAGGATCTTGAAAGCTTAGAAGCAGCCATCTAGATGCCAACAATGGGTCTCTCGTTGTCAAGAGCAAAAAAGAATGAAGAAAACCAAAGACACAAAGAAACAATTAATCCCAGGGACTGGTAGACCATGCGATCCTCAGCCTATATGACTATGAGAACTAGATGGTGCTCAGCTACCACTGTCCACCATTCAGAGGGGAACCTGTGTAAGAGATCCTGGATAGAGTGGGAGAACAATGTGGAACAAAACTCAAAATTATTAAAAAAAAAAAAAAGAAAGACCAGGTTTTCTGGTCAGATAGAGCCTCATGAAACCCGAGACTATGGCCCCTACCCACCCTTCAGGTCTAGAACTGAACTCATTTCTGTGGCTTCCAGCCAAATAAAAGACAGGCATATGGGCTAAACATTTACAACAGGTAATTTCACTCCTTGGAGAGATCAATCACAGGAGAACAGAAGAGCAGTGCATGCAGAGGGAGACCACTCAGGGGACAGGAGTGAATGAGAGTGAAGGACACAGAGTAGAGGTAACTATCAGGAGGAAGGGGGAAGTGAGCTGTTGCACTGTGGGAATTTGCAGTCAATGTCATGAGACAAAATGTATATGAACTGCTGTATGGAAAATGAATTTGCTCTGTAAACTTTCACCCAAATCACAATTTTTTTTTTTTTTTAAAAAAACCACTATGAACATTTAATTCTGCATAAGCTTCAGCTTTCATTTATGAATATGAAATCTTTCAACAATACATGCTTTGACAGTGCATTCTCTAGTAAAACAGTGGAATTACTCGTAATAAGAGTTATTTGAATCTTGCTACATCGTAAAAGACAAATGTGACTTTCTATTGATAAATGAACCTCACTTTGTAAAATGAAGTTAGACTGCTCCCTCCAACTCCTTTTCAGCTCCAACATTCTATAAATCTGTGACTCAATTTATAAAATACATAGTTGGGCCATTTTTAGAAGCTCTTGATAAAAATACTTTCTTTCCAAGAGGTATTCATATTCAGAACCTACTACTGTCCTTATGCTGATGACTTCAAGTACAATGAGCTCTAAATTTTCTTGGTTGATGGGAAGAAGCACTAATGTAGATAATTCAAAAATCATCTTTTGCTAGCTTTGGAATATTTATACAGAGAGATACATAGTTTTATTTTTAAATTTTGCAACAGAAGTAGCAGCAGCAAATTTACCTTTATAATTATATAAAATGCCTAGCACAGTGCCTAAGCATACTAAACTCTTTGCTATCGAGTTGGTTCCAACTCATAGCAACCCCTCCTTGGGTTTCTGAGGCAGTATCTCTATGGAATGCCTAGCACAGTGCCTAAGCATACTAAACTCTTTGCTATCGAGTTGGTTCCAACTCATAGCAACCCCTCCTTGGGTTTCTGAGGCAGTATCTCTATGGAAGTAGACTGTCTCATCTTCCTTCTGAGGAGTGGCTGGTGGGTTTGAACCACCAGCCTTCTGGTTAGCAGTCAGATGCCTTAGGCACCAGGCCATCAGAGCTCCTCTGTGCTCACTAGGACCTCAATAAATGCTTCTCTCCCTCCTCCACCCTTTCTCCCACTTGAGGATTGAGCCACATTATTTTGTACACATCCCAACCAGAAGGTGGTGCACTGACTAAGGATTAGAGCTAGACAGTGGGGCAGCTAGTGCAGAATGAAAAATTGCTACACTGCTAACAAAAAGGGTGGAAATCTGAACAAATTCAGAGATGCCTCAGAAGAAAGATTTGCTATTCTGATTCCAAACATAGCCTTGAAAACCAAAACCCTATGGAGCAGTTCTATTCCGTACGTATGGGGTCACGAGGAGTCAGAATTGGCTTGCTGGCAACTGTTTGGAATAATGAAGGTACATGTAAGTAATTGAGAATCAGCTATAAAAACCAGTGAGTCTTTCCTTACACATTCACTCACAAGCTACAATTTTTAAAATTTTTTCCTGCATTTTTACTGTTATTATGAAAGAAGGGACCACATTTGTTTCCTACGTCCACTATGATTCTAAACACTAGTTCTTTACCTTGTTTGCAAACTAGAATTATCAGAGGGGCTTTAAAACATCCCTATGCCCAGACCATACTCCAGACTAATAAATCAGAGCATGTTTAGTGATGGGACAAGATATCAGTATTGGTTATGCCCCCTAAGTGATTCCGATGTGCAGCCAAGGTTGAGAACTGTTGCAACAAACAGACTGAATTGCATCTAAATAGCATCCTCCTTACCTGGGTAATCTCATTTATCACCACGTGAGTACACCGTGCTTCATATTCTGGGCGGGCTTGTTCTTCCTGCTGTAATTCAACAGTGTCCCATTCATATTCAAGTTCTGCTTGGCGCCGTTTCCAAAACTCCAAAAACAAGGTAACTACAGAGATAAGAGTACAATCATGTGGTTCTTCAATATTAATGAGGTTTCAGAAATCTGTGTAGTACTGAATTATATTAATTATCTATCATACTTTTGTATATGGTAAAGAAAATCCAACTTATAGGTGATACTAATTAAAATATGGGTGTTCTGGTAACATAGTCTCTAAGGCACTTGACTGCTAACCAGAAGGCTGGCAGTTCAAACCCACCTGCCACTCCTCGGAAGGAAGATTGGGCAATCTATTTCCATAGTGATACCGTCTCGGAAGCCCAAGGAGGGGTTGCTGTGAGTTGGGTCTGACTCAATGGCACATAGCAACAACCACAACAATTTAAAAATATACATATATTTGTTGCTGTTGTCATTGTTTAAAATATTTATTTTTTTTATGTTTAAAAGATTCCCTGGGTGGTGCAAAACAGCACCCAGCTGCTAACCAAGAGGGTGAAAGTTTGAGTACGTCCAGAGGCACCTGGGAAGGGAGGTTTGGTGGTCTACTTTCAAAAAACCAGCCATTGAAAACCCTATGAAGCACACCTTAGTTTGACACACATGGGGTTGCCAGGAGTTGGAATCAACTTGATGGCAATTGGCTTTTAGTACTTAAAAGGGAGAATTATTTAATTTTTTTAAGAAAAAGTCTGCCTTGTGAAGACAGATTATAGCTTATGGGAAAGATAATAATATGATAGCACAAGGCATGCATGTGAGTGTGTCTAATGCTAACGTGTCTGCTACCAACACTTATTGACACTGAAAACACAAATAACTAGCATAATTCAAAAGCAGTTCATGGTCCATCCATCAGCCTGCCCTTCCCTACATCTCTCTCCCTCCCTTCCTTTCTAGAGCCTGGGGGGCTAGGAAATGCTTTAGTACTCCCTCAATCTCTGTTTGCTGATCCTTAAGCCAATCCAGATTAATAATATTCTTTCATATGGACAACTGACACTTTTCCCAATTTTGTGTAACATATGAATAAAATAAATTTTAAAAATATTAATTATTTTTCAGTATTTATAACGTAAGATACTACATCAAAACACTAAATGTTAAATGAAAATGTAGTTTCAGGAGAAATCCCCTAGGCTCCTCTTCCAATCACAATGCTATTCCTAAGCTCTTCCTATATAGAAATTCCAGAATGATCATTGTTCCATCTACAAATATTTATTGAGTATCTATTTTGTGCTGAGAATGCAGACAAAAGAGACAGTCTCTGCCTTGAAGGAATGCCTAAGAGCATGGGAGTAATAATGAACTTTTACTTGCAATATATTATTATGAGCTCATGGTGTAGTACCTAAGGCATTTGACTGCTAACCAGAAGGCTGGCAGTTCAAACCCACCAGCTACTCCTCGGAATGAAGATTGGGCAATCTATTTCCAAAGAGATACTGCCTCAGAAACCCAAGGAGGGATCTCCATGAGTCAGAATCGACCCCACAGCAGTGAGCTATTATGAGGGTTACAATAGAGCCAAACACAGGTAGCTCTGGAAACACATAGCCAGGACATCTAACAGAGATGTTTCAAGGAGGCTTTCCCAGGGGAGGATGTCCCATGGGAGGTGAGACGTGAGAGGTGACCTAGAACTGATCAGGTGAAGGTGGTAGGTGGAGAGCTGACACCATTTTTCCCAGGGAGCTGTGCATGTGAAGACCATAAGGAGGCCAAGAAGAGCCAGGTACTTTCCAGGAACTACAAATAGTATGGTAAAGAGTGTAGGATGTGAAAAGGAGAGTGGGGCAGACAGGTGGAGAGATGTTTTAGGGGCACATCACCAATGGCACTGTGTGCCTTATAAGGAGTTTGATTTTAACCTACTAAGTTCTTAATGTACCAAGTTCCATCCTTTTGCACAATAGCTAAAATAGCATAAGTAGACGTTGTTGTTGTTACGTGCTGCTAAGTCGGACCCGATTCAGAGAGACCCTCCTTGGGTTTCCGAGGTAGTATCACTACGGAAGTAGATTGCCCATCCTTCCTTCTGAGGAGTGGCTGGTGGGTTTGCACCACCAGCCTTCTGGTTAGCAGTCAAATGCCTTAGGCACTAGCTACCAGAGCTCCCAAGTTGACAATGGAGAGAGAAATCTACAAAGCCCTCAGAACTCCCAAGTTGACATTGGAGAGAGAATCTACAAAGCTCTCAGGTATGACTTCCTGATAATCTCAGATCTCTCAAATACCTGTGTGAATAAACAAATCACTATTTCTTACTTCTCTGACACCAAATATATGCTGATCAATACAAATTAATTTATTATCAATTTGGTTCCACTTCTGTTCTGACACTAGCTGCACATACAGTACTTCCTCTGATCATAACCATTTGGAACAAGGTCATACCTCACAAGTTAAAGGACACAGTGCTCCAGACTGCCAAGTCTTTTCAAGGCTTCAGGATGCCAGCCATAGGCTGAAGAGTCCCTAAGGCCCTCCTTACTCTGACCTGCTAGCTACAAATTTGGGAGTGTGATGGTTAAGGCTGTATGTCAATGTGGCTGGGCCATGATTCTTAGTGGTTTGGCAATTATGTAATTATGTATTTGGCAGTTATATAATGATAATTATCACTTACGATGTGCTGTGATGTGACCAGCCAATTAGTTGTAATGGGAGTTTCACTGGGGGTGTGGGCTGCATCCAATATATATATATGGATGTTCCGGCAAAGCTCTCTTGCTCTGGATCCTGCATCCAGTTTGTCATCATCTGACCTTTGGTTCTTAGAATTCATTAGCCTCTGTAGCCTGTGAGCCTACCATCGGACTTGTTGATTTTGGATTGGTCAGTCCCCATAGCTACAGGAGTCAAGAGAAGCAGCTAGCCTGACATCTGACCCACAGACTTGGTTGGTGCTTGGCAGCCTCTACAACCATATAAGCCACTTCCTGAGATAAATCTCTCTCTGCTTCACTAGTTGTTTCTCTAGAGCAGCTTCACTAGTTGTTTCTCTAGAGCACTCAGCCTAAGACAAGGGGTCCCTTCTGCTGGATACCAGTTGTAAGCTTTGGGGGTCCCAGGAACCCCCCAATTCTGACTTGCCCACACTCACTACTCCCTTGTATTCAATAATTCACTAGAACAATTTACAAAACTCATATAAAGTGGAGGATACAATTCAATCCATCACACTTACTGTTACTTTTATTAAAGCTAAAGGACACAACTAAAGAGACACAAAGGCAAGGTCTGTTATGTGCACCGAGCCTTCTCACTTCCTGTAAGTGCTAGGATGGACCCAGTATATGCCCCTCCCCAGTCTCTCTGCCTCCAACCACAGAAAAAAAAAAAAGGCAAGGTCTGGGAAGAGCTCCCATGTTGCAAGCGCATGAATGTCTATCACCAATCAGGAAGCCCACAGAGCTTCCAGGTCCAGAGCTTTTATTGGGACCTCATTACAGAGGCATAACTGGTTGAATCAATGCCCTTCTGCTGAGATCAGCTGATATCACTTGGTAGTCTTTGTGCTGAGTCACTCATTAGCATAAACCCTCAGGTGTGGTCTGGAGCCTTCATCAAAGACACTTCAATCCCTGGGGAATTTCAAGGTTTTAGAGGTTATCTTTCAGAAACCACAGTCAGAGATAATATTTTGGGGGTAAAGTTAAGCTGTTTACCCCACAGCCTCATCAAGCAAAAAGCCTGTGTGAGAAAATCTGGCCTGCTCACCTGCCAGACCCCTGATCAACAGGTTCGATGGCTGCTCCTGCTCACAGGAATGTCCTCTTTCTCCTTCTATGTTCCTCGTGCACCCCTGCTGAGCCTGTGTACAGGAGGTGGCATCGGGGAGTGGGAAGGGAAGGACGAACCTAAGGTTGTAGTCAGCTTGGGCACTGGGTAGAGTGGGAATGTGGATTCCTCATGACCACACATTAGGATTTCTGGGAGTTGCAAGAATGGCTAAGGTTAGAATTGGTAAGAAAAAGTTGAAGCCTAAATCCTGGTAAAGATGACTGACAAATATAGAGATGTCAAAGGTGAAAATTAAAAGTCTAGAACCAAGGAAAATCAGATGAAAATATGTCAGGAACAGGAAGGAACTGGGAGCAGAGAAATGTGTTCAGAGCTTTTAAGACATTATGAGCCAGTAGGGATGAGTGGGCTGGCTTGGTCTAAAGTGCATTCTTCAGGTAAGTATATAAGTTGTACTCTATTGACTGTAAGAGGTTTTCTATCCTCAACTTTTGTAATCCCTAGGGAGCAGAAAAGTAAGTGCCACATACATCTGGACACAAAAAAGATGCTATAGGAATATGACAGTGGTGACATGAATAACCACATGATCCTTTGCCTATTCAGTTTTGCAATTTCAGACTTTCTGTAGTGAGGTTCACAGCAGTTCTCATACAGCAGTGATAACAAGGACAGAAACGTAAAGCACTTAAAGAGTTCATCATACATACATGTCCTTTAAAATACATACACGGTGCAAAAAGCAGTGCTGAAATGTTTTCTGGGTTCTAGATCTAATGAAATAAAATCAGTAGCCCAATGTATAAGTCAGTTCTATAAATGGTATAATTAAGGATCAAAGACAGAAAGGTTAGCCAGGAAATCTGAGGTTTGTCTTGCTAGTGCCAAAATAAGTATTTTTCCTTTATTTAAAATACCTATCTTAATTAGGGCTATCAGCATCTATTAGTATATGGAGTTTAATAGATGTGATAATTTTGAAAGTTATGAATTTGTGCTGAGACTAGGTTAAGAGAATGCTTTAAAGTGCTGACACGTGTTCTGCACATATGTTCTTACTGGAAAAAAATAATGTATTTTGCAATGGAGGACTACTGAGGATCTTAATATATGAATTTGTTCTTTATTCTTCTGTGTGTCAAATACTAGTATTTGGTCCCCAGCCAAAATATGCTAAATGTCTGAATGGCAATGGAACTTACTATGTAATTGTGGACTTCTTAGAGTTCACTTTAAGGAGTCCTGATGGCACAACAGTTAAGTGCTCAGCTGCTAACTGACAGACTGGCAGTTGGAACCCTCATAACAGCTCTTCAGGAGAAAGACCTGGTGATCTGCTTCCATAAAGACTATAGCTAAGAAAACCAGAGGCAGTTCTACTCTGTCACAAGAGTTGCTGTGGGTCGAAGTTGACTTGACAGTACCTAACAACAACATCACGGTTCATTTTATCCAGAAGTAGCAACTAATATCTCTGAAACGTGTCCAAAATAATTGGACTGCCTGTTCTATGATCTATTTGGTGACTTTTCATAGATCCAACCACTGCAAAGAGAAACAGTGCCAAGGACACCTGTAAATAGTTGTTTCTTTCAGTAGCATGGGCTGATGTATATCCTCTCAAGAATAAGACACTCAGTTGGTTCAGTTTCTTCCCCTATCTTCTTATAATCCGAATTTTATCTTCTCCTTTACTTACACAATGGAACTGGAAATGTGTTCACCTTTGAAAACAAGATTTTTTTTTTTATGGTAGAACACTTAAATGAACTAAACACTTAAAAGTCTACATTTAAAGAAAAATTATAATTGCCTTCTTAATGATGTTTATTCAAAGTAAATAATATATAATGTTAAAGCTCCTATATAGGAATTAAATTCTTTAGGATTATATCTGTTCTATTTATTAAATAGACTGTTATTATTAGTAAAAATAACATTGTAATTTTGTTAGTACTAGTAAAAGAGTAAAAAACCAAGCCAAACCAGTTGCCGTCAAGTCAATTCTTACTCGGGGTGATCCCAAGTGTTATAGAGTAGAAGTACACTTCACAGGGCTATCAGTGGCTATGATCTTTCAAAAGAAGATGCTAGGCCTTTCTGAGTGAGTTCAAACTATCAACCTTTTAGTTAACAGCTGAGTGCTTAAACTGTGCCACTGAGGGACTCAGTAAGAGTAGCATGTACTTATTAAGTATTATACTCATATAAAAGTGTATAAAGAAGAAAGCCCACACATAATCTATGTTGTTACTTTCCCTCTGCTATGGATTGAACTGTGTCCCATCCAAAATACATACTGAAATCTTGGCCATATGCTGTTATGATTCGATCATATGAAATCATTTGGCCCTGGGCAGATTGGATTACCTTCCATAATGTAATCTAATGTAATGTGAACAAGCAATTAGTTGAGGTCATACCAGTATAGGATGGATCTTAAACCCAATCACTTCTGAGTTGTAAGAAGAGCAGAATGACTATGCATTCACATACATACATGCACACAAGCAGGGGAAGACGTAAGACATGTGAGCATCAACAAGGAACCAAGAAATACCCAGGACTACCTACAATGAAGGAAGTGACATAACAAAGACCCTAATTTGGCCTTTTTAGGCTTCAGGACTGTAAAAAAATAAATTTGTTCTTTGAAGCCACCCACAGGTGGTATCTCTGTTACCCAGGTGATATCTCTGTTACCTACAATGAAGGAAGTGACATAACAAAGACCCTAATTTGGACTTTTTAGGCTTCAGGACTGTAAAAAAATAAATTTGTTCTTTGAAGCCACCCACAGGTGCTATCTCTGTTATTGTTTCCCCACTAGGAAACTAAGACACCCTCCATCCCCAATCCCGTGGAAATTAGGTTGGCTCACAGCCTTGGGGATTGTTTCAGCAAAGGCTCCCAATGAACCAACCAGTATCCCTGAATCCAAGCATTTGGGTAGTCCTACCTTCCCACATTGATACAGACTTACCCGTATAACTTGCTCTGGCCAATGGGACATTAACAACCTTGATGCAGCCATAGCCTTAAAATGTGTTTGGACACTGAGGCTTGCTTGCCCTTGCTTCTTTGGAATCCTGAGACCACCATGTGAAGAATTCTGGGCTAATCTATTGGCAGATGAGACACCACACAGAGTAGAGACATGCTGTCTCAGCTGAGGCCCCACAGATCAGACCATCTTGCCAACTGTCAGACCACATAACCCCATTTGAGCCACCAGTTCACTACAGAGACCAGGTGAGCCAACCCACACCTGAAGAATCTCCCAGCTGACCTAGAGAATCATGAGACATAATAGATGTTTGTTGCTTTACGCCATTACATTTTTGGGTAGTTTATGTAATAAAAGCTAATTGATATGATGGCCCTGGGAGCATTAATTTTAAAGGTGCCAAAGCTTGGGCAATCCAAAGTTATAAAAGTGGGTTATTTTGATAGACTCTATAAAACTGTGTAATACAATTAAATTGGGTTCACGTATGATCTCAGATTTATTTTTTGTTAAGAAGCAAATGTTATAAGTAAGCTGAGTGAAATGAATATAACTTACCCCATACTCCCATAAATACTGCAAAGACTAAGGTTCCAAAGCTGTCAAAGATACATAATTTCTGTAAAATATAATGACATGTAAATAAATAAATGTTCTCCATTGACTAGAAGTCAGTAAATATGCAACGCTTTGTGTATTCTACAGTCTGAAGATACAGGTAAGTCCACGACTTACAACAGGGCTCTGTTTTTGATAACTCTATTGTGAGTTGGTTCTGCCGTAAGTGGAATACCTCATGGAATAACATGGATTTTTAGTTGTAATTTGTCAATTAAAGCAGATTTTTCTGTTGCTGTTGTTAGAAGCCATTGAGTTTATTTTGACTCACAGCAGAATGAGAAATTGTAACAGAACAGAACCACCTCATAGGGTTTTCTAGGCTGTAATCTCTATGGGAGGAAATTGCCAGGTCCTTCTCCCACAGATCCTCTGGGTAAGTCTGAACAACCTCTCGGTTAGCAGCTCAGCATTTAACCATCCTACTCTCTCCAAACCAATAAAAGAAAAAGAAAAAAAATCCAGATTATAAATCTCTGTCATAGATCATACATAGCAAATGACTTGAAGTTAGTAAGAGGGAAGCTGCCTTCCGAAGACGTTGACTCATAAATTAAAGGTCTCTTGGAAGCATACAAGGAGCCCTGGTGTCAGAGAGGTTCAGCACTTGCTTGCAAGTGGTTTGAACCCATCAGCCACTCTGCAGGAGAAAGATGTGGCAGTCTGCTGGCTATGGGGCAGTTCTACTCTGTCCTATAGGGTCAGGATGAGTCAGAATCGACTCAGTGACAACAGAGGTAAACAGGTAGTTAGCATGTATTCCAAGATACTAGATTTAAGGCAAATGCCAAAGATATTATCAAGGCAACTGTACTCCCCACAAATACAAGTAAAAATTCCATTTTCCTTAAGAATTTCTCTTTCTCTCCACATCTCACCCCTACCTCTTCTTTTCTTCTGTTCCCACCTACCCTTCAAATATGTCCCTGTGTGCATTTTTTTCCCATTATTTTGGAAAAAGTGAGTAAGTTTCCTGATGGATTCCTTCAGTGTTGTCAGAGTGATTTATAAAGGGGGTAGAACATACAAAAAATATGAATAAAAGAAGGAAATAAAAAAAAGGAGAAAAAGAGCACTTTTTCATGCTTTTCTGTTTGCTAGCTAATTTAATAATTTCTTCTTTCATTCATACATTTATTTACATATTAATTTTGACTTCCTTCTTCTGGAAAGAAATAGGTATTCCCTAAGTGATATATATGCTAAAAGGGTTAACAGAATACAAATCTAAAATCATGATCAAGAAACAAGTTTGCAAACAAGGATTTATACTGTTTTTGTGATTGAGGTTTTATGAGTAAGGTTCTTAGCATTCTGGCTAACAGGAATTTTTTTTAGCATTTGTAATGTTTGCTTTCATCATGTGTAGCTGCTTTTTCTTCCCAGCCCCAATCTTCTTTGTCTTGCATATGATCTATTATAAAGCAGATATAATAGATGCTTGATGTTTTTCTCATAGACTTTATAGGTCTTTAGGAAATATAAAATTCTCACTGAGAAAGTATCAGTAAGTAATTGAAAAGACTTCCCAGCAAATTAGAGGGAGATAAGTTATTTAAATCCTAGCAAATACACAGACCTTATCAGAACTAGTGAACAGACCCTCCCTTGTCCATACAGGTGTGTTATTTCTTATTCATGATCATTGTATTCATTTTAATGTCAGCAAAAGCACCTGTGCCAATGGAAGCACTTTTCAGTGACCACAGAACAACCATCACTGCGTTTGAGGAAACAGCATTCCTGTGAGCCCTCTACTGGAAGAGAGCCATCTCAGAATCAACCCCAGCTTTGTTCTTCTCTTAAAAAAGAAGTGAGAATTCTGAAAATTACTGCCAGGGTGAGATAATGACAGGATAAAAATGATAAATCCAAAAGTTGCTTAGAGGTCACTGAACAAACAAGGCCACAGTCCTTCCTCAAACTCATTATGACTGCTCATAAAGATAATCTGTTACTGAGAAGCTTGATCAAGACATTCAACTGAGAGGAATCTTAGCAGCTATACCAGCATCAGTACCAATTACTGTCAAGTTGACTCCAACTCATAATGTGTGTTCCACAGGGTTTTCAATGGTTAATCTTTGACAATACCCTATAATCATCTTAACCAATTGGTGGAGCAATTTTCCCAACAGAGGTGGATTTAAAAGTAAAGTACATAGGGCTACCTTCAGCCTTACAAAGAAAATGTCTCAGGAGGCACACGGCAATGGGAAGAAATGTAGATTTGCTATCAATTTCTGGCTTTGCCAGTTTCTAGGTATATGAGCTTGCCCAAATTATTTAACCTCTCAGGTCCTCAGTGTTTTAATCTGTAAAGTGGGCATAATGCCTGTTATGCTTTTCTTATAGGAGTGTTGTGTGTGTCAAAAGTGACGAGGACAACATAGGTACATGGAAGGTACAGACAACAAATATGAACCCTTTTGCACATACAGTACTGCGTTGTCAGTGAAAGCAAACATGGGTATATGGGTGGATAGATGGGTGGACAGGCTGAACGATTAGGTATGTCTATGAAATGGGGAGCATATCCAAGAACATATAGAAGGTTCGCAGACAATGGTCCTATAAGTTTATGTGAATGATCAGAATTCCCAGGAGTATAGTAGAGCTGACAAGGGGCAAGTTTGTGGTAACTGCTTGGTCACAGCCAGCTACCCAGAGGGACAGAGTAGTTGAACCTGCAGGCTTGGGACCACAGTCGCAGAGGACATCAAGCTCAATTGGCATAACATACTATGGAAAACATTGTTCCACCTCCTACTTTGGCAAGTAGCGACTGGGATCTTCAAAGCTGGCAAGCTTCCATCTAGATGCAACGATGGGTCTCTCCTCATCCAGAGTAAAGAAGAATGAAGAAAACCAAAATTCATGGAAACAATTAGTCCTAGCAACTGGTACACCATCCGATCTGCAGCCTATACGACTATGAGACCAGAAGAACTAGATGATGCCCGGCTACCACTGTCATCCACTTGGAAGGGGATCTATGTAGGAGAGCCTTGATAGAGAGGGAAAACAATGTGGAACAAAACTCAAAATCATTTGGAGGGAAATAAAAAGGGGGGGGGGGGACCAGGTTTGCTGGTCTGATAGAGCCTGGTGGAACCATTGAGACACTGACACTATGGCTCCTAATTGCCCTTCAGGTCTGGAATTGAACCCACACCTGTGGTTTCCAGCCAAACAAAAGACAGGCATATGAGTTGAACATTTACCTCAAGTAGATACTCTCCTTGGAGAGAACAATCATGGGAGAAAGAAGGGCTGCTTATGCACAGGGAGACAGCTCAGGGGGCAGGAGTCCATGGAGGGATGGACACAGGGAAGAGGTAACTATAGGGAGGAAGTGGGAGGGGAGCTGTTGCATTGTGGTACACTGTGGTCAATGTCATGAGACAAAGTATATGTGAACCGCTGTATGGAAAGTGAATTTGCTCTGTAAATCTTCACCCAAATCACAATTTAAAAAAAAAAAAAAAAAGAACAACAACAACAACAAAAGTGATGAGGACAAGAACTTTGCAAATTATAACATATAAAGTGGTACCACTACAGGAACAATACATTCAGTTAAAATCTCTGACTTACATGGAATGGATTAGCATATTGTGAGGACAAACAAGAATTTTCTAAACTTTCATGGCAGAAACAATGTGACAGAGAGATGACTATGGCAAGGGGAGAAAGTATGTCAGATTTGTCAGGAAAACTCTCCGAAGAAGGAGAACATCTTTCTTCCTGTCTGGAGTTTCTGGGCTGCTTGTGAGTTGGTAAGCTCCCTCCAGCCTCCTAACCTCCTGGATTTTAAGAAGTCATAGGGCTTAAGACTATTTTTGTATAAGAGGAGCCAGATGAGTATTGTGGGAATGTTTTGAGACAAAGTGAGTATCTGCTACTATTTCCATACAAAGTCTCTCTTGCACATATTTATAGACACAGTCTAAATCAGATCAGTAATTCAAAACAAATTCACTGCCATCAAGTCAGTTCCAACTCATAGTGACCACTCCTTGGGTTTCCAAGGTGGTATATCTACAGAAGTAGACTGCCCAGTCTTCCTTCCAAGGAGTGAGCAGTGGGTTTGAACCACCAGCCTTCTGGTTAGCCTTAGGCACTATGCCATCAGAGCTCCTGATCAATCATTTAGGGTCTTTAAAAATACAAGCATAATTTCAATACACTTGAAAGGAAGACAATTCAAGTACACATTCAGGTTCCTACTCACTTGAATTAAGGTAAGTGCTCATAATGATAAGCCTTTTAATAGGTATGTATGAGATAAGCCAGGTTTGAAATTTGTTTTGATTACTTGAAATGTTCAAATAGTTATAATTCTACCCTTCCACACTGACCAATCATGAAACTTTAGATAAGACTTTTAATCACATTTTATTATTTGTAAATGAAGGAACCCAGGCATGCATTCCACACCTCCCAACTAAATATTTTAAGGTTTAGTTGCAAAATAGCTCTCTGAATTTATCAATACAATTTCTGTGTTGTACTAAAATTATATTAATAAGAAAAAACTCAAATTCTTTCACTACAGGCAAATGTTTAGAAGAACAAAAAAATTACCTTTGAGGATTCGCAAGTGATATTCAGTTTCCAAAATGGACACAGCTTATCACACTGAGGACACATTATGATCTTGCCTCCTATATCAGGGTGACACACTTCTTTGCTAAAGAAAAAAAAAATTACATATATAGGCTAGCAGTATAATAAAATTCAACATACATTTATGATAACAAACAAAACAAAGCTTGTTAGAATCAAGGGATAAAAGGCAATTTTTAATAAAATTGATAAAGGCCTTCTATAGGAAAGCTATAGAAAACATCATATTTAATGGAAAAGTGCTGAAAGTAATTCTTTTAGATCATGAACAATAAAAAGTGTTCTGCTATCACCACTTGCTTTCAGTTGGAGGTCCTCGCCAACACAGTAAGTCAAGAAAGCAAAAATATGAAGATTGCCAAGGATGAAAGAAAACTGTTATTACTAACACATGACACAACTATCTACATAGACAGTTCAACAGAATCTACAAATAATTTTTTTGGAATTAATATGTGAGTTTAGGAAGTTTGCTAGTCACAAAATTAATATTAAAAATAAGGAATTGTGGAATTGTGTCCCTATAATTAGAAAACAAGGAACTGTAGAATTGTGTTCCGATAATTAGGAAATAATTTTTTTAAAAAAGATACCACTTATAATACCTTAAAAATATAAAAAGCCTAGGAATAAATCTGGTAGCATAATGCCTAAGGCACTTGACTGCTAACCAGAAGGCTGGCGGTTCAAATCCCCTAGCCACTCCTCGGAAGGAAGGTTGGGCAATCTACTTCCATAGTAATACTGCCTCGGAAACCCAAGGAGGGGTCGCTACGAGTCGGGTTTGACTTGACAGCACATAACAACAACAACAACAGGAATAAATCTAAGGAGCCCTGGTGGTGCAACAACAGTTAAGCATCAGCTGCTAACCGAACCTACCCAATCACTGTGGGAGAAAGACTGGTGACCTGTTTCCATCAAAATTACAGCCAAGAAAACCCTACGGGACAGTTCTAACTCTGCTATGAGTTGGAATCAAATCAGCAGCACCCAACAACAGGAATAAATTTAATTCATAATATGTAAGATTTATATGGAAAAAATTATAAAACTATCCTGAAAGACATTAAAGACAACCCATATAAATGGGAACATATACTACATTCACAATTTAGAAGAATCACAGTTTAAAGATGCCCGTTCTCCTCCACTTGAGCTGTAAATTCAATGGAAGAGCAGCAGGCTACAACTGCTAAGACACTCCTGAAGCTCAAAGCTCTACTGACGTAAGTTAAGAAAAACTGACCAAAAGAACAAAATTAAAAGTTCAGAAGCAGACCTCTGAAGATACAATAAAGTGATTTATGATAGAGCTGGCACTGCAAATCAGTGAGAATAAACATTTTAATAGATGAGCCTGGTAATGGAATATCGATATGGAAAAAATATGAAATTGAGCCCATAATCACATCACATCACATACTAATCGATTCCAGGAGAAGACACTCACATAGGCCCCTATGTCAGTGGGCTGGAGCTGTGCAGTTCGGTGGCCCTGCAAACTCAGTAAAAATAAATGGGCATGGGAAGCACTTTCAGAATGACCAAGTAAAGATCTTTGAAAATTTACTCCTCTATAAAAGCAAGGAGAATACTGGAAAGAACTGTCAAAAATAAACCTTTTTGGAACTACAGAAATGAACCAAAGGCTTGCAGTGATCTGAAGAGCATTTATTTGAGAAAAGCACTATCTTTATACTAATGTTCAGCTTTGTGGCATTTCAACTTGTCCTGTTCCCATGCCCATCACCTCAGCTTTGCAGTAGCATTAAAAACCAAGTTTTACATCCATGGTAGCTATGAAAATGAGTAGCCCAAGCAGGTATTAGGGAGCTCTGGTGATGAAATAATTAAATAATTTGGCTGCTAACCAAAAGGTCAGTGATTTGAACCCACCAGCCATTCCATAGGAGAAAAATGAAGCAGTCTGCTTCCATAAAGATTTACAGCCTTGGAAACCCTGTGGAGCAGTTCTACTCTGTCCTATAGGGTTCTCTACAAGTTCGGAATTGACTCAATGGCAATGTTTGTTTTTTTTTTTAAAGCAGCTACTGGAGGGGGCAGAAGGGACTTCAAACCAAACTAAACCAAACTCACTGCCATCAAGTCTAATCTGACTCACAGAGACCCCCTTCTGGGGTTTCCGAGGCAGTATTTTTACAGAAGTAGATTGCCCAATCTTTCTTCCAAGGAGTGGCTGGTGGGTGTGAACAGCGAGCCTTCTGGTTAGTAGTCAAATGTCTCGAAACTATTAAAAAAACAAGCCCCCTCAGCCTATACAACTATGAGACCAAAAGAACCAGACGGTGCCTGGCTACTACTGTCAGCTACTCGGAGGGGGATCTATGTAGGAAATCCTGGATAGAGAGGGAGAACAATGTGGAACAAAATTCAAAATCATTTTTTGGGAAAAAAAAACCCCAAGAGACCAGGTTTGTTGGTCTGATAGAGCCTGGTGGAACCAATGAAACTATGGCCCCTAGCTGTCTTTCAGGTCTGGAATTGAACCCACACTTGTGTCTTCCAGCCAAACAAAAGACAGGCATGTAACTTGAACATTTACCTGAGGTAGATACACTCCTTGGAGAGAACAATCATGGGAGAAAGAAGGGCTGCTTATGCACAGGGAGATAGCTCAGGGGGCAGGAGTGCATGGGAGAGATGGACACAGGGAAGAGGTAACTATTGGGAGGAATTGGGAGGGGAGCTGTTGCATTGTGGGAAATTGTAATCAGTGTCATAAGACAAAGCGTAAGTGAACTGCTGTATTGAAAGTGAATTTGCTCTGTAAACTTTCACCCAAATCACAATAAAAAAATAAATAAAATACGCAAACAAAAACAAATAAATAAATAAACAAGCCCCACTTCCGGAGAATTATCACTACTTGACCCAACAACTTAATTATCACTACTTTTCCAGAGAGTTCCCAGGATAAAGCTCCATTCTCAGGACTTGTCATTATTTGACTGTTCTCTGAGTCACTCAGTATAAACAGCCCTCTCCCCAGGGTTTTTGCTGAAAAGAATCAGTAGGAATTATTTAACATTGCAGGTGGTTGAAGCAGCTATAACAGTTAGGGACTAAAAAGAGGATGACAAAAAAACTTACAAGAAAAAATTAAGAAAACAGATGTCCATTTGAAAAAGAAACCAAACCAATAGTGCTTGATTAGATTCTGAAGCATGGTGACCTCATGTGAGTCAGAGGAGAACTGTAGAGTTTTCAATGGCTGATTGTTTCAGAAGTAGATAGCCAGGCCTTTCTTCCAAAGCACCCAAATCTGGGTAGAGTAAAACTTTCAACATGATAGTTAGCAGCAAGTGTGTTCCTTTTCTTATTTTTGGTGGTGGATCTTTATTCCTTATACTTAAGTGTATATTCTGTCTTCACATCTCTACTCAAGAGCTAATAAAACCAACTGAAAGTATGTAAATATATTCAATATATTTTTTTTTAATTAAATTATTTAATAATTAAATAATTAAAGTCCAAAGCGTTTTGAGCAGAGAGAATATGTCTCTAAAACCCTATCCCAGTTTTCTATAAATTAAACTGTGAGAAACTGCAGGAAATATGTGGTGTGGCTTTCACGGTAATTTTATAAAATGAATCGCAAAAAGAACCACCATCACTTACCAAAAAATAAGTAAATAAGTCGATTCTGACTCATAGCTACCCTATAGGCCAGAGCAGAACTGCCCCATAGGGTTTCCAAGGCTAGAAATTTTTACAGAAGCAAAACTGCCTGTTCTTTTTCCTGTAAAGCAGGTGGTGGATTCAAACTGCTAACCTTCTGGTTAGCAGTCGAATACTTTAACCACTAGGCCACCAGATCTCCTTAACAAATACCACAAAATTTCATAAAACGCTTGCACTTTGAAAGTGCTTTTTTAAAATTTGTTTGTTTCTGAAAAAGTGTATTTTCGCAATGTATTTTTTGGCCATAACAATATACAAAACAGTGGAGAAGCCAAAAACAAATAACGCATAACGTATGAACATTCAGCTTTTGGCCCCAAACTCTTTTTCAGTGATGAGGGGAAGAGTACTTCAAAGACCATCTGCAGCTTTCTAGCTAAGAAGCCATAATGGGTACAAACTATTTTGATCTGGCTGTCACACCTGGAAGGAGGCCAGATGATCAAGAGAAAATGTCTGGTTTAGTGTTGCATCCCTTCTGGAAACTGAGACCACCAGACGCAGAAAAAGAATAACACACTTCGACTTTTAAAAAGGACAAGCAAAAAACCCCAGCGCTATTGAGTTGATTCTGATTCATAGCAACCCTACAGGAAAGAGTAGAACTGCTCCACAGAGTTTCCTAGGCTGTAATCTTTACGGAAGCAGACTACTACATCTTTCTCCTGTGGAGTGGCTGATGAATTGGAACCACCGACCTTTCAGTTAGCAGCCAAGCACGTAACCATTGCCCCACTGGGATTCCTCAATTCAGACTAGCGACGGTGAAATTCTGAGTGCTCTGGCACTTACAGACTTCCCTTCAGATAGTGCAGCTGTGTTTGAATCCCAACATGCACCACTACCTTTATTTTTTTCCCCTAATATTATAAGGGCTAATTTTTTCAAGGAAAAGTCAAATACAAAAAATAAACATTCAAGGAAGTGCTGTCCACTTCAGTGTTTTAATACAGTTCCTTATATATGAAAATAATGATTTCTAAAAGCAGAAGAAAAAGCTACCCTAGTTTTGCCATAGAAACCCTGAAAAAATCAGAGCTGCTCTTGGCTCACATCTGTGGAGCTGAGTGAAGCATTCCTCTCGGGGCAGAAGTTCAAGGACAATCCTCCCTCCGGTCCTCCTTCCTTTTCAAACAAAGTATTGTCTTAAAATATTGGAACGCTTCCTAAGGGTAATATTCCTGTCAGAGACAAGGCTGGATTATCTAAGAAAAAAATTTTTTCCATTTCACTTAGTTATTATACTCAGAACAAAAGAAATAAATCATCTGAAGCAATAAGTGTTCTGCGGTGAGTCTTGTTTTACTAAAACAGTCTAAGACCCTGGAAAATAATTTTAGGTCTAATCAACTTTTCAGCATGGCATCAAGGATTAAGCAGAGGTTACCTCCATGTACAGTTATCTTGATTAAAATATCCATACAGAAAGCAAGCCACTCCTACAACTGCTGCCAGGAGTAGCATCTGAGTGTAATAGCCCAGCCAAGCAAAATAGATTCCAATCTTCTCGCCATAGTATTTCCTGAAGAAAGACAGAAATTATTTTTAGAAGACACAAATAATAACTGTGCAGCTTCATCCTAACATTCATTTCTGATTTTAAATAAAGGAGGCTTTACGTTTAAACCTCTGACTCAATTCATACTTAAAACATACTCATTTTCATAACAGACCATGAATTCTACTGATGAAACAAAAAGTAGATTACATGTCATAGAAGTACTGATCACTGGTTAGCCAGTTGACGCAAAGTAAATCAGAGCAGAGAAAGGGGGTGGGGAGAAATGCTGAAGACAGAGCAAATGGAGTTTCCCATCATTCTCTGTAAAGACTAGCACTATTCCACACACTGTCCAAATGATTACTCTTTAATATGCATGAAACAAATGAATATAAACAACTGCTCACAGTTGCTTTTATTTATCTAGGGAAATTCCTTGCAGGGAAGATATAACACAAATCACAAATAATAGCAAGAAAATGACTTACAATGCTAGTTAGTAGTGAAACATCTCTCTGACCAACTTATTTATAAAAGTCATTATGAAAATGAGAGATGGCAGGATCACTAAGATTGAAGAGCTTGCCTCCCTGGACTCCGAATGCCTGGCACTTCTATTATTTCTAAGTTTTAAAAACTAATTAAAGGGTACTTCAGGGCAAAAAAAGAAAAAGAAAAGGTGTGATTAGGAAAAGGGAGATTGGGCAATAAACAGTACCAGAAGGGTTCCTGAAAAGGAGACCAAATATAGTTAAACAGAAAGGAAGGGCTTAGGGATGAAAAGTAAACAATGAAGAGCTTGTTTGGGTGACTGTGGTTGTTGCTGTACTTTCTGGACTTCTGGCACTGTCTTGGTCTAGGGGACTCCTGGGAGATTTAGTTAATTCTGAGGTCTATGTGGAATCTCAGGGTGGTACAAGTAGTCCCTAACCAGAAAGGTGACAGTTCAAATCCAACAGGAGGTACCTCAGAAGAGGCCTGGTGAGGTACATCCGAAAAATCACAGCTACTCAAAGCCCAATGGAACACAATTCTGATAAATATAGGGTTGACATGAGTTGGAACTGGCCTGATGGCAACTGGTTTTTGTGTGTGTGTGTGTCTGGTTTTTTTCTTCTTCTTCTTTTTGATGGCTTATATGAGACTTCAGGAACTCTAGTGGCATAGTGCCCAAGGCATTTGACTGCTAACCAGAAGGCTGGCAGTTCAAACCCATCAGCCACTCCTCGGAAGGAAGGTGGGCAATCTACACTCAAGTGCTACTGTCTCAGAAACCCAAGGAGGGGTCGCTATGAGTTGGATCCAACTCAATGGCAGTGCGTTTATATGAGGCTTCAGGATATTCTCAGCATGGACTTAGCCTAAATCAAAACACCAAACCTGTGCTGTAGAGTTGATTCTGACTCAGAGCAAGGCTACAGTGACCTGATAGGACAGAGTAGAACTGTCCCATAGGGTTTCCAAGGCTATAACCTTTACAGAAGCAGACTGTCACATCTTACTCCTGTGATCTGACTTGTGGGTTTGAACCATTGGATTTGGTTTGCATCCAAATGCTTAACTGCTGTGCCACCAGGGCTCCTTGGACTTAACCTAGTGTGGACTTAACTCTGAGGACAACTCAGAGGCCTTAGAGGCTTCAGACAGGAACAAGTCTGGGCTAGACCAGAGCCTGCAGTGAAATGCCAGCCCCACACTCCATCGGCCTAGGTGTAGACCACACTGACACAGAAGGAAGGGCTGGGACAGGTATGGCATCAGGAGATGGGAAACAAAGTATATTCATTTTCATTTGACTGTGGCTTTGCTGTCTGGGTCATGGATGGCAGCAAGTAATAGGCTCAAGATAGCAAATGGAAGAAAAAGGCCTGGGCAGTGGGTTTGAGATGTCGTGGCTTCTTTACTATTATACTTCCTGTAATACTATCTTATCAACTATCCATCCTTGAAATGCCACACTTAAAATGTCTATATCTTAGACACAGACATCTCCTGGACCAACTTCCAGCATAGTAAAAATATCCTGCCATATTTAGAGAGCTGGTCAGACAGTCTCTATCTGGATATTTACAGTGACAGAGAGCTCATTACTTCCTAAGGCATTCCCATTATATGGTAGGTGACAAAGTCAGAAAGATTTTTTTGAGTCTTAAACAGAAAGCTGTCTCCTACTTCTGGCTGAAAGGCTGGTAATAATGAAGATCCCTCCAAATATGATTCTCTAATCACTGTTTTAAGCATAGGTACTGAAACAAGGCGGGCTTGTGCTTACTCAC
>NW_006921632.1:9094009-9100372 GCF_000298275.1 Orycteropus afer afer
GGATTGTGGGGCTGGCGCGGGATCGGGCAGTGTTTCGTTCTGCTGTGCATGGGTCGCTATGAGTCGGAAACGACTCGACGGCACTTAACAACAACAACAACAATCACTGTTTCTAGTTGCCAAAAACATTCCAACTGTTAACATCAATTTTTAAAAATTCAGCTTTTCTTTTTCTAAAATCAAAGTTTTATGTATACATTCATTAAAGAGTCAAATAATTCTAAAAGACTGATTATAAAAAAGGAGCATTCCCCAATCACTTCCCCATTTTCTAGAAGCACCTACTTTCAACTATTTAGCTGATTACTGGATTATTCACCTCATCTCTCTAAATAAGATGCTTGCAGTGCTACTTACTGATTTTTCAATTTTATTTATCATTTATTGACTTTCTAGTCTGGAAGATGAGGATTAGGCTCTTCTTCAACCCCCCTGCCTCACCTATGTACTTATACCTCCATTCCTCTCAACATAATTATTTTATAATTTTGGTGAGATCAATATGCCTGCTCTACATTATCTGACTGTGTAAACACTTGATTCACAGCTGAATCAAGTCATCTGCTATGATTACTTTGCATTCCCTGACCAGTATTTTGTTTTCCCTGCAGTTAATAACTGTCTTGTTTGTTCATTGCTTAGTTTTCTGGGTACTTATAACTTATTAAACCACTGACTCTCCCACAGTTGTGAACTCTCTCAGCATGTTTAAACACACGAGGTATTCTACCAGTTTGGTCTCTGTCAACAAATCCCTTCAGATCTCCTCCAGTCTGGATCAGTGACTCTCTAGCCCTGCTGCAGAGCTGTTGTCCTGGGATATCCCTGCTCCTCTCTCATTTTTGGATTCCCTATTTCCTGAATCTCATGACTTCCTTTATTTCGGCTGAGCACCCCCCTCCATTACCTTGCACGTTTAAATTGTGAAAATTCCATTCTCACGGTAATTAACAGTTTGACCATGTACACAATTCTAAGCTGAAAAGTCACTTTTCCTCAGAACTTTGAAGTTATTCCTCTGGGTTTTTTTTTGTTTGTTTTTCCTTTTAGCTTGCAGTGTTTTTGAGAAGTTCAACACCATTCTGAGTTTCAGTCCTTCATAGGAAGCCTGATTTTTCTCTCTGGCGTCTCACAGGATTTCTCCTTTGTCTTCAGTGTTCTGAGATTTCATGCTGTAGTGACTTAATGGCTCTGTTTTCATCCTTTATGATAGCATTCAATAGGCTCTTTCCATCTGGAAACTCAATGTCGTTTGGTTCTGAGAAATTCTCTTCAAGTATCCCTCTGATTTCCTCTGTTCTTATTTCTGGAACTCTTATTATTTGTTCACTAGCCCTCCTGGGATGATCTTCTAATTTTTCTTATCTTTTCCTCTTTTATTTTTCTATCACTTTGTCTTTTTGCTGTTCTTCCCAATTTCCTTAGTTTTAGTTTCCAACATTTCTATTAGACATTTTTGTTCTATTCTACTTCTAATTTCCAAAAGCTACTTTTCATTCTTAGAATGGTCCTTGTCTTAAATAGAACCTGTCCTTGTCTTACAGATATAATACTTTCTTTGATGACTCAGTGGGTAATAATGTGAGGTTTTTGGGGGAAGTTTTCTTTTTTCCTGTGCAATGTCTGTTTTCTCTAAGTTGTTCTTTTCTGCTTATGGAAATAGCTCATTTTCCTTGCTGGTATTCCACGAGAACCACACATAGAGGCTTAACAGAGTGGATACTCACAAATGGAAAGCTACAAAGAGAAGAAATATATAGACCAGCAACCAGCTGCAGTCTCTGAACAGGGAACAATTAGCAAAATATAGTTAAAATAGTGGGTAATTACTTTCTTTACCAAAAATCATAAAAAAAAAATCATTTAGAATCCATTAAACCTATCACTCTGCTATCCGATGTTCCAGGTTTATCATAAAAGGGCATCAATTATGTGAGAACTTAACATGAATATTAAACTCAAATATTTACAAAGTATAAACATTCTAATTTATACATTGATATATATTTTAAACCTTTATTTATTAAGATCTTTTCTACAGGGTTCTCAAAGAGCTAATAAAAGCGTCTCTTTAAGAAAGTAACCCAACTAATAAATGGAGAAGGAAGGAGTTAGAATATCATTATTTGGAAAATTCCTAAGGAAATAATGAATCTAAGCAATGATTATTAATGGCTGCTACCATCACAAGGGAGCTCTGGTGGCGTAGTGCCTAAGACACTTGACTGCTAACCAGAAGGCTGGCGGTTCAAACCCACCAGCCACTCCTTGGAAGGAAGGTTGGGCAATTTACTTCTGTAGTGATACCACCTCAGAAACCCAAGGAGGGGTCGCTATGAGTCGGATCCAACACTATGGCAGTGTTTTTTTTTTTCCCCCATCACAAAAGAGAGAACCATATACAGTGAAACCTGTGAAAGCTGAACTCCAAAAGAGCTTTTCCAGGTCTTACAAGTTTTCTGCCTTTGAAGGGTGCAGTCTTAGCATTTTTCTTTTCTTTTTTTTTTTAATAGAAAATGTTTGAGCTTTCCTCCTCTGACAGGCTTCTGCCTTACCCAGGTTCTGGCTTTTTCAGGTGTTACTCTATTTGGCTCTTGATAGAACTATAGGCAGTCCCCACATTATGAACAAGATCTGTCCCTAAGTATGTTTTTAAGAATTTATAGGTAAGTCAGACCAGGTGCATACAGTTCTTATTTAACCTTACTTCGGTGCAAGACAGGCTTGAAGCCTTTTCAATGATTTAAAAGCAAGTGAAGTGCAGCAAGCGAAAATGTTTGTGATGAAGACTGTTGTGAGCAGGGATTAGTTCAATTGTTTCAACCCACTGCCATGGAGTTGATTCTGACTCATTATGACCCTATAGGACAGAGTAGAATTGTTCCATAGGGTTTTCAAGTCAATAAATCTTTGCAGAAGCAGAATGTCACATCTCTCTCCCACAGAGCAGCTAGTGGATTCAAACTACTGACCTTTCAGTTTGCAGCTGAGTGGTTTAACCACAGTGCCACCAGGGCTCCTAATCATTTCAAAGCAAGGGCTGGTTTACAAACATTAAAGAGGAAGTAGGAGTTGTCAGGATGTTTGCAACCGAGGGACTGCCTGTATATAACTTCATATATGAAGTATTCTTGTCACAAATCGAGTCTGAATCAGACAAATCCTTAGAAGGGGTTCAAATTACTTATTTAAAGGCAATATACAGGGCAGAGGAACATGTTCAACAACACAGTAAGAATGAAATCAGCAAAACAGAAAATGAGAAACTCTTACATAACTACAAAGAAAACAAAAAGAAGAGTTAAGAGGACCTTAATAAGTTAAAGGGAAAGTTACTAAGAAATTTGAGACACACACTAGCTGCAACATCTGGACCTTGTTTAGATCCTGATTTTACCTAAAAATCTACTAAAAAATGTTTTTTGAGACAGTTAGGCAAATCTGCACACTGCATATCTGATATTAAGGAATGTTTGTTTTTTTTTAAAAGGGGATTCTGATTATGTATACAGCAAACCTTATAATTTAGAAACAAATACTAATGAGATGATATGATATTTGGGATTTGCTTCAAAATGATCCAGTGAAGGGCAAGGGAGGAGGTAGAGATAAAAATGGAATAAGATCAGAGTATGAGTTGACAATTTTTGGAGTTGAACAATAGATCTGTGTAGGCTGCTGTACTATTATTCTATTTTTGTATGTTTGAAATGTCCCATAATAAAATGTAAAACAAAACTATTAAAGTGTTTAAAAATTCTCACAAGGTTTCACTAAGTAGGTATGCTCCTGCATGGGGTGTGGGATGTAGAAAGAACAGGAACTTGTCTGCAGACAGACTTGAGGGTAACTTTACTCTCTTCTCCTCATCCTCCAATTACGGTCCAAGCCAAGTCCTGTTAAGTGTACTCCCAAAAGGCATCCCCATCTTTTGTTCTCACAATCCTTCATCTGGACCACTCAAATAGCCTCCTACCTGGACTCCCTGCTTCTGGACAACCCTGCAATCCATCTTCCACACTATCTTTGCAAAATGTGAATGAGATAACATTGTTTATGTATTTAACATTTTAAATTGCTTCTTGATATAGATTGAAATGTGCTCCCACAAGGAAATGTGGAAGTTCTAACCTATGTACTTGTGAATAGGACCTTGTTTGGAAATAGTTTTCTTTTGTTATGTTAATGAGGTCACTACTAGAGTTGATGGGTCCTAAACCTAATCAATTCTGAGTGGTATCTTATAAAAAGAACAGAAAAGACACAGACACACAGGAAGGGGAAGACAGATGACACATGAAAATGTTTCTATAAGCAAAGTGCCCAAAGACACCAGAAACTAGGAGAGATTCACAGAAGGAATCAACATGGCTAAGACCTTGACTTGGACTTTTCAAGATTCCAGACCGGTGAGAAAAATAAATTTCTGTTTTTGAAAGTTGCCCACTTGTGATATTTTTTGTCACAGCAGCACTAGCTAACTAAGATACTTCTCATTGCACTTAAAATAAAATACAAACTCCTTCCAGATTCCTCTGCCTCTCTAATTTTATGTCTTACACCATTCTCTTCATTAGTACTGGCCTTTGGTATTTCCTCAAATTTGTCAAGTGCATTTGTGCCTCAGCTTCATTGTACAAGCTGCCCCTAATTCTGGAATGACTTATCCCAAATTCTCAAATTATTGGCCTCTTTTCACTCTTTGAGGAGCTCTGGTAGTATAGTGCCTAAGGCATTTGACTGCTAACCAGAAGGCTGGCGGTTCAATCCCACCAGCCACTCCTTGGAAGGAAGGTTGGGCAATCTACTTCTGTAGTGATACTGCCTCAGAAATCCAAGGAGGGGTTGCTATAAGTTGGATCCAATTTGATGGCAGTGGGTTTTCACTCTTCGAGTCTCAGCTCATTTGCACAAATTCAAAAGTACTCTTGATCTCTCCTTCCTCATCCCATCACTCTGTTGTTTTCTTCATTTAGATCAAAAGTGATCATTTGTTTGCTTATTTTTGTTTGTTTTTGGTCTCTCTAGTACTCCGTAAGGAGCTCTGGTAGCACAGTGCCTAAGGCACTTGACTGCTAACCAGAAGGCTGGTGGTTCAAACCCACAAGCCACTCTTTGGAAGGAAGATGGGGCGATCTACTTCTGTAGTGATACTGCCTCGGAAACCCAAGGAGGGGTCGCTATGAGTCAGGCCAGACTCAATGGCAAATAACAACAGTACTCAGTACTAGAGAGTTATTGAGTAACTAGCCTTGTTCAAACAGCATAACTCCTGGTGGGTAGCTGACATTAGCGGTTTGAGTGGGCAAACCCTGAGCTAGTCATTATATCTTATTTGATAAGCAAGGGAAACAGTGAAAATGTATAAATGTATATAAAGTGGCTGTGAACACTGAACCAGTGAATGATGAACCACTGCTCCTGGGGGAAGTACAGTGTTAGGTTTCTGTAAGCCTCTGGTCACAACATTTTCATCAAGTGATGGATATAAAAGTTTGTGTTTATGTGTAACAATGTATGTGCTTCTGTTTAAATACACCTTATTTAGTATACATTGTTTCTGAGATCAGATGAGATCCGCTGCATTCAGGGTGGTATGGCCTCAGGCTTATTTGGTACATATTATTGATTCATTAACAGTGAAATCCCGCCAACGGCACTATAACTCATGCATGAATGAAGCTCAGCCACACATATTTTTTCTGCAAGACACATCATAGCCTTTCTGCACTTAGGAACACTGGACAGCACATTAGCACTAAGCTTGGGGGACACTTAAACAGCAAAATCACTGACAAAAAGCACAAAAATGCAAAAGGCGTGGCAGTAAGTACACAGTGAAAAGGACACTTGTTTACTGTATGAAAGCAGAAATAAGAAGGGAGAGCATCTCTTGCTCAACCTCAGCTGGGAATGTGCACACCAGGTGACTCAAATCTTTCACTGCTCTGTGCATGTGCACATGGACAAATGACCACCAAAGTGCTCCGAGTATTGATGACTGATTCACAGACGTGAAACCCATGAGTCATTTACTACACACGTGCATAATCTACATTTACCCCATATCATTGTTCTAAAGTTGAGTTTGTACTTAAAACTACTAAACATGACAAGTGCTTTCCTAAAATCTTAACAGATTAATTATAATAGTTCTACAGTGCGTCAACTTATAACCTTTACATGAGAATAAATTCATTCCAGAAGTTATCTTGTTAAAATGTTTGAAGTAGAAAACTGTATGCTCAAAGATATAAACCATGGAGGGGGGGGCAAGATGGCGGACTAGGCAGAAGGATTGCACAGACCCTCTTCAACAAAGAAAAGGGAAACCAATTAACACAGACACAGAAGATAATCTTG
>NW_006921632.1:9107982-9124195 GCF_000298275.1 Orycteropus afer afer
GGGAGGAGGTAACTATGGGGAGGAAGTGGGAGGGGAGCTGCTGCATTGTAAATTTTGGTCAATGACATGAGACAAAGTGTATGTGAACTGCTGTATGAAAAGTGAATTTACTCTGTAAATCTTCACCCAAATCCTAATAAAAAAAAAAAGATATAAACCATGTATGTCATAGGACGTTTATTCTACTGAATAACTCAATGATACAAAGATAGCACTGTTTTAATGCTTAACAACTCTATTATAAAAGGATTATATAAACTCTCTTAAAATTAAGAGATAACCAAAGGTTATATCCTTCTTATAAAACTATACAAGTAAAAATAACAAGACTAACGGATTAACTTTACACAAAGTGCCAGCATGCAGGTTGGTACTAAACAGATTCTTTCCTTATTTCTTCTCGACCCTTCAGAAGCTTCCTGGGAAGGTTTGGAGATCATGCTTGCTTAAGTGGTACCATGTCTTGGAGACAGCCTCTCAGGGCCACATTCTGATCCATTATTTCTCAGAAATAAGTGCCCTGAAGCTTCCTTACACCTGGAGGACGTACAGGGACGTGCCTGTAGCCCAGCAGTGCTTGCCCAAACCTGTGGAGTCTCTGGACATTCTGAGCACCTGCCTGGGTAGGCTGAGACTAGGTGGTTCGAATCCTCAGTAGCTCCCCAAACATGTGCACGTCAGGATGTTCTCCTCGGCTTCCCACTGGAGTGCTATCTACAGCAACTCACCTGATAAGGTCCAAAGGCTGCTTTTTGTATATGCTTCGAGGATGAGCCCATTCCCTATACAGAAGGTATCGTTCACTAGGGCAGCTGGGATCCTCTGACCGGTGGCGGAATTTGCACTGAGAAGCAGAAGGAAAAGAGGTGAGCAACAAAATACTCCTGCTTTCACAACTCCGTGGATTAAAATTGTGTTTAATTTGGTACTCTTTGGTAGTAATATTTCACAGTCATTTGTCACTAAGGGGCCCTCATTACGTGGAAGGGATGAAAGCATCATTTGATTTTGTGATTCTGAACCAGGGGTACTACTACCCACATTGAGGCTGTGTGCAAATGTGGGGCGAGGAGTGGTTGGCTATTATAATCCTAGGGAGCACTGCAGGTACTTGGGTGGGTGCACAAAAGATGGTGAATCCCCTACAACAAGTGGGACAGTCCTATGCAATGAAACACAGAGCTACCTAAGTGCCAAAGTCATCTTGATGGAGGGACACATGCAAGTCCTGCCCCTTTCTTGGACACACTGGGGAACCAGGGCTTGGCTGGTTAGTGACAGAGTCAATTCTAAACCCAGGCCTCTGTCCCCCAAAATTCAGCAGTTATTTGTGATAACATGTAGACAATAAACAGAGAAGTACAATATCATGTTATATATTTAACTTATTCAAGAAACAATTAAAACCTCCTGCCTCTGCTTAGGGAGCTCTGGTGGCATAGTGCCTAAGACATTTGACTGCTAACCAGAAGGCTGGTGGTTCAACCTCTGCTTAAATTCAGTCACTCTTTTCTTCATGTTAATTCATCTTTCTTTCTTCTTGTGCTACAACCAGATTACCACCTAGCCAAGTCTCAGAATGAAGAGTCCTGGTAGTTCAATGGTTAAGCACTTGGCTAACTAAAAGGCTGGCAGTTCAAATCCACCAGCTACTATGTGGAAGAAAGATCTGGTGATATCCACTCTTATAATGATCACAGTCTAGAAAATCCTATGGGGCAGTTTAACTCCATCACATGGGGTTGCTATGAGTTGAAAATTGACTTGATAGCAGCAAACAACAAGCCTTAGAATGGCCCCTGAGCTCCACCTACCTCTAAATACCACACAGGATCATTCCCTACCCAGACAGAGGACCACTATAATTATAAGGAAGTGTTAGTGGAAAAGGCTTGGATACAGGCAGAACCAACCAAATACTACAGAATCATGACCAGATTAATATTCATGATAACTCCAAGCAAATGCCCTCTAAGTTCATGTCATAAAGTAAATCAGTAATTTTGCTGAGGCACAAATTTAAAACACACAGACTATCAGGCTGGACTGCTACACTGGGTGTCACAGCCAGGAAGCTCAGCATCTTCTTCCCCACCTAGCTTCCTGGTTCCGTACCTCACCACGTATATCGAGAAATTTCCTGAAGGAGCTTGCTGAGCTACTTTAACCAGAATTATTCTGCTTCTTCCCTAATTGTATTTTATCTTACACAGTACATTTAAATAATGTTTTAAACCACAGCCACATGTACTATGCAGGAACAATTATCAATCTCAGTCTTTGGTCTTTTAGATTCAGGTACAATTGATAATAAATGTAACGAAAGAATACAAGATGATATAATGTTTATCTCCATGACAGAATTTCTTCAAATTGTTTTGGATATAATATTCCTGCATTTATGGAATCATTAAGGGTCTGAGTGGGTCACACTTAAAACTTCATTTTATGGGAGATGTTATGGGCTAGAGAGGTATTTCTAAATTTGAGAACTTGTTAAATTCTCAGAATGTAGCCCTTAAAAAACGTCAAGGATTTGCTGTCTGTCCATTGTGACAAGAACCCTGACAGATGTCTTTAAAAATCCCTGGGATAGTCTAGATAGTAGTTTGAAAATTGTTATTTCAGGAGGAAAAAGTCTATGTTAAAATGATAAATGAGAAGTTCTAACATGTATTTTGCACACAAAGAACTGATACTTTTTTTTTGATAATAACATCTGTCAGTAATTACGCAAACAGCTAATATTTTGTTATTGTTTTTGTTAGTTGCTGTTGAGTTGGCTCTGATTCATGGTGACTTTATGTACAAAACAAAAACCAAACCCACTGTCACCAAGTCAATTCTGAAACTCAAGGTCAAGGAGGTTAGCTCTTCACTTCTGTCAATATCAGAATATATACTTGGCACTGTATTTCATTTTTCCATTCAACTTACATCATGGAGAGGGAAAGCTGCCTTGTAGATGCCAGAACTTACAAGTTTGTTAATTCCAAACTTGTTTACATTGTCCCTTACTTGATACTTGATCCGAGAGAGGATGAAGTAAACCTAAAGAGATTGCAAAATAGAGTGTATGGTTTGTATAGTGTAATTATAACCATTCATTATTTACTGGTCTAACAATAATCTGCAAACATACTTTTTTTTTTCTTTTTGCAGTTTTTAGAAACAAAAATAAACCAACCAAATAAAACCACTAATTATTCAACGGCAGTTTCCAAATCACCCCAAGATAGCAACTAATTTGGGTTTAGACTTACAATGCGGCTTCTGGTGGCCGGATTGAAGAAGGCATCTCTATCATGAATATAAAAATCATTCATCCGGTCCTTCTCAAATGGGGCAGTGAAAAACTCTTGTTCTGGCTTAATGAGAGTTTCATCCACTCTGAGGATTCTGGTAAACCAGTTGAAACTATCGAAGGCTGAGAACCGAGTTTTCAGATCATTAGGTTTCAGAGGCAATTTGATGTGCATTATCTCAGCATACGTGCATAACACCTCCCAAGGTGCATGTACTTTTACAAATACAAGCCTGTCATCCAAAACCTATATTGGAAGAACAGAAACAGACCAGAAAACCAAACCAAGCATTTTCACTACAGTTTTTAAACACACAGATTTTTCTTATGTTGTGGGTAGTTATAAAAAAGGAAAAAATATACACTCACAAACATATACAACACCATAGAAGTGAAAATATAATAGATTTGCAAACCATCATGTTTTTATCTTAGAGATAATTTCTTAGTTTGAGTTACTGGGAAATTTAAATCCTTATCACAGTTCTTTTATAAACTACTAATATTTTAACTAATAATTTAAGTAGGAAGCTCTGGTGGCATACCGCCTAAGACATCTGACTGCTAACCAGAGGCTGGCAGTTCAAACCCACCAGCCACTCCTTGGAAGGAAGATTGGGCAATCTACTTACGTACAGATACTGCCTTGGAAACCCAAGGAGGGATCTCTATGAGTTGAATCGACTTGACGGCAGTGAGTTTGCTTTAGTTTTGGGTTTAATATTTTAATTGAAGAAAACCAAATTTGTTAGCTTGCACCCAAATTGGTTACTAAAATATTCAATCTGGAATGTTAATTCCAGTTAGAATAAAATCACTAAGATATTCCTTCTGTTTATTGTAATAAATATTTTAAAATTTTGTAAACCTAAAAAAAGACTGCTTAACTTATTGTACATGTACATGCATATGTACATGTACAACATGACCGCATGTTATGTCGAAGAATGGTATTTATTGATATAAAAATGTGTTTACCACATAGCAATGTAAAAAAGCAAATGATCAAACTGTGAAAAATAATTCTACTTTTTGAAAGGAAAAAATGTATGTTATTTGAGGGAAAAAAAGTTGAAAAGAACTACTAGAGGTTATTTCTAGAAAATTATGATACAGATGATTTTTATTTTTTTATATTTCATATTTTTAAAAACATAACTGTATGAATTGCATACATTAAAAAGGTTTCTAAGGGAAGAAAGCATAATCATTTAGACATATACTTATTATTACATTCTTTGGCTATTAAAAAAGGTCTGCTGGCTTCAATCAGAAACAAATATATATTCTATAATGCAGATTTTCATAGATTCCTCTCCCAGTGTTAGGACTCAGGTGGGGTCGAGTTGCATGTTTTAAATGCCATCCAGCATTCGAAGTGATCAAGCAGGTTCCAAAGAGCAAGGATCAGCCAAGAGCTCAAAAGGGCCAATACTTACCGATCTTGTTGCCTCTAGTTGCAGGCCATCACAGATGAGATTAGATTCATAAGCTTGTCTTTTTCTCTGTCAAAAGAAATCAGGATATATGTTAGATCTTCAGTCTTCTCAAAGGCAGAACAGACAAGAGCTTTCTTTAGGAAAAAAAAAATTATAAAATCAAACCAGTTTGGACCTAATGAGGAGATGCATCAACTCAAAATGGAACAGAATGAAGCTGCTCTTGTTATCGGTCACTCTTGGAATTTTCATTTCTCAGATAGAATACTATGGAGCATACTTGGCTTCCCTTAGCACTCTGAAAGCCCTTTGGTTGACCCTTGGGTTTTCAGCCATTTTAGGTCTCTGCTTGGGCAGAATCCAGGGATTTTTTGGCTAAGAGGTTTTGTACACAAACGAAGCTTTTTGAGACCCATTCACTGATGCACTTACCAGATGTTTTGGTTACCTCATGCTGTTCTGACAGTAATATACCACAAGTGGGATGGCTTGAACAAACAGGAGTTGATTCTCTTATAGTCTGGAGGTTTTAAGTACAAGTTCAAAGTGCCAAGCTCTAGGGGCTGGGTGAAAGCCCCTCAACCTTGGGCTTCAGCTCTGCCTCCTGCTCCCTGCCCACTGAAACTAGAGGCTTTTCTTTACTCAGGCAATTGCTAGCTCCTGAGGCTACCAAACCCAAGGTTGACAAGTAAAAAGGCACAGTCCTAATGTTACTAAACAACACGGCAGGCCACTATTTCAAGCCCAGAAGAAGTCCCAAGATCGGCAGAGCGTGGCAGGCTGCTGAACGACGACTCGGCTACATGCAGAGTTGAAGCATGCCAGAAAGCTGGAGACCTTCCTCAAAGCTGCTTCTTGTATACGGGAAGCAGACCACATCCCTAAGGCAGCTACTCAGCTGCTCCAGTAGATTCTACCATGGAACTGACTGCCCATCTCACCACGGAGAGTAACTACATCCAGCTGCCCAGCCACGTTGACAACAACCTTACTACCACATCAGAGTTAATCAAAGCTTAAAACTAATATTCTAGATTGAAATTTTTTATTTCTACTCTAGACCTTCAAATGGTTCAATTATTGGATCATCTCTGCATGGCTTGACTAAATTCAATGAAACAACACATAATTTTGGCACATTTCAAAGAATTTTTCTCCCTCAAGTGTTATACATTCATGAAGATATAAACATCTAAATCTATAGAAATTAGGAACAAATTAATTGGTAAAATCAATGACAATGGCATTTACATGTTATATGGCCATTTAAAAATATGTAGAAAACACTTTAAAAAACCCTGTTGCTACTGAGTTGACTCTGACAGACTGTAAACCCTAAGTGTGTCAGAGTAGAACAGTGCTCCACTGGGTTTTTAAGGGCTGATGTTATGGAAGCAGACCACCAGGTTTTCTTCTGAGGCATCTCTGGGTGGACTCAAACCTCCAACCTTCTGGTTAACAGCTAAGTGTGTTTACCATCTGAACCATCCAAGGACTCCAGAAAATAGTTATTGATATCCTCTCTGGGCAGGCTTTTGCCTAAGTTGTAAGAGAACCATATTCAGGTAGAGACTTATCTGATCTTTTAAAAGAGGGCATTTGACGAGGAAGCAGTTTTACTGCCCTTATGAAAGAAAGTAAGTGGGTGGACACTGGGATTAATTAAGAAAAAAAGCTCTGGAACCAGACTGCTTGGGTTCACATTCAAGTTCCATTACTGATCTGCTCTAGGACCCTTGGCAGGGAACCTAAACTCTCTGGGCCTCATTTTCCTCATCTGTCAAACTGAGAAAACCTTTTGAGGTTCTCATGAGGATTCTAGGAGTTAAACTACATAAAGCACATAGACTAGAATTCCCATACCTCATCAGGACAGAAGGTAAATTGGACCAACCCTCTACTAAGTGCAACTATATAAAAAAAACTTCTCTTAACCTTCTGAAAACCATCAAACAAAAAAGAGTGGAATGACTGGATCCAGGCCTGGGTAAAGCAGAGGGCCTCGCAATCAGGGAATATCAGCCACCCTGAAGAGGGAGCGGAAGGGCTGAATTGCTGTACTATAGACAGTGCTGGGAAATGAAAGCAACTAATAAATGTTAACTGCCTGGCTTTTTTTGTGGGGGGGAAGGGGCTGTCTGCTAACTTCTGAAAGGTCAATGGTTCAAATTCACCAGCCACTCCATAGGAGAAAGATGTGACAGTCTGCTTCTGTAAAGATTCCAGCCTTGGAACCTCTATAGGGCAGTTCTACTCTGTCCTATGGGGTCACTATGAGTCGAAATTGACTTGATGGCAATGGCTTTTTTGTTTTGTTTTTTTTTTTAAGATGATGCTGTATGAAGAAGAGCAAGGTCAAAAGGTACATGAACACACCCAGTATTTTTATAATTGTGGTAAATATATTTTTAACAAACATTTGCTATTTTAGCATTCTTCATATGTACAATTCAGTAATATTAATTATGTTCATCATATTGTTTAACCATCACCATTATCTGTTTCCAAATTTTTCCATCACCCTTAACAGCAGCTTAGTGTCCCTTAAACAACGGCTCCCTCTTTTTCTCCTCCTTCCCACCCATCCCTGGTGACCACTTAAACCTGGTATGTGACTGGCTAAATCTGAGTCCAAGTGGAATCACAACATATGCTGTGGAGGTTCATTAACAACATATTGCTTTATTTCTATTTATTTAATAAATGGTTATATAGTACTTGCAACATGCCAGACACTGCTCTAAGAGCTTTACAAATATAACACATTTATAATTGCTTGCTATAAATTAAACATAAAATAGAGTAACTTAGAGAAAAACCAGTGTTACTTTCCTAGAAATGCCCAAGTCAGATGAGAGTGAGGACAACTTGAAGTGTAGCCTTCCCACTCTTCTCCCAGTGACTCCCACCCCCTCCATTCCTATCATTTCTAACCAGCTGCCATCCAGTCCACTCTGATTAATGGCAGCTCTATGTCTGTTAGAGTAGCACTGAGCTCCTTAGGGTTTCCAGAAGCTGATGTTTTAGAAGTAGACTTCCAGGCCTTGCTTCTAAGGTACATATGGGGACTCAACTCTCCAGCCTTCTGGTTAAAAGCCAAGCACTTAACCATTTGTGCCACTCAAGGAATCTCTGCCATCTCCATTATACTTTTAAGTTTTCCTACCCTGTGTACTCCTGACCTGCCAAGTTCCCAGCATCAACTCAGGGAGGACTGACTGACCCTGCTTCTTGTCTAAGCATTATTTCTCCACTCCAGATCCCAATCCTCATATTTTGATTTTTGCTAATAACCCAGTACTTGTTATTGTTTCTTTCTTGACTGCTAACAAAAGTTATTTCTGATCCTGAAAAGCGAAATGCTGAAAACTCAAAGGAAAAATTAAAGTAGGCTGCTAAAAAGAAAACATACACACACGCAAACAAATCTGTTGCCAGTGAGTCAATTTTGACACAGTAACCCTATAAGACAGCACAGAACTGCAACATAGGGTTTCCAAAGAAGCAGACTGCCAGTGCCACGCCTTTTTCCCATGGAGTGGCTGGTGCATTCAAACCACTGACCTTTTGGTTATCAACCAAGTGCTTAACCACTGTGCCACCAGGGCTCCTTGCTATAGAGAAACTATGGAGAAATCCAGGATCCAGTGACCTAGGACTTCCTCATGATTCAGGAGGGGTGGAGCATCTATTCACATGTTTCACTGGCACTGCTATGACATCGACCATTCCTTGTGGCTGCTAACAACTGAACTCCTACAAGAGCCCATTTCCACAACAGATATAAATATAAATACTCCCTTTCCAAGTTTCCCATAAAGCTTGACACAAGAGCTAGATCCTGCCAATCAGATCCCTCACGCTAGACTCTGAACGGGAAGCTAGCCATCCAAAGAAGCCAGGCCAAGAAGAATCCATTCTGGGGTGGCTGGGAGAGCCAATGCCGGTGCCAGAGGTAACAGAGGCAGAGGTTATGGCAGGAGTTTCTGGTGACCACTGCCAGCCAATGGTACCAGAAGTAGCTCTGTACACAGGGCAGCAACCGTACCATACTCTCTCCAGACTGGTTCTGCAGTGGCATTTGGGGCACTGCTGCTGGACACCTAGTATCCAGGTCTGTTTGTCCAACACTTCAGGAGAGTCTGTGAGCTTCCTAACATCCTTTTGATAACTTTTTCTGCTTAAATTAGAGCTCATTTCAATTACTTATAAGCAAGAGTCCTGACTGGTACAAAGTAGCCACAAACTAGGAGAAATCTGTGCCCAAAACCTAAAGTTACTGACACTGTGGAGGGAATAGGATTTCTGACTGGACCAAATACTTTAACATCCTCCCCTTTTGGGACGATGACTCACACTGAGGCTGCACTATAAGGAAAGCACCCAGTGTGGTAGTTAAATTTGTATGTCAATTTGGCTGGGCCTGGTTGAGTGGCTGGGCAGCTGGTGGTAGTTGTTCCCCATGATGAGACTGGCAATCAACTCCATGCAGCTGAGTAACTGCCTTTGGGATGTGGTCTGCTTCCTGTATACAAGGAGAAGCTGTGGGGAATGATCTCTACCCTGCATGTAGCCATGTTGTTGTTCAGCAGCCTGCTATGCTCTGCCGACCCCGGGACTTACAATGGACTTGAATTAATGGCCTGCCATGTGGTTTGGTAACACCAGGACTGTGCCATTTTATTTGTTGACCTTGGGCTTGTTAGCCTCAGCAGCCAGTAGCTGTCTGAGTGTAGAGATGCCTCTAGCTCCAGTGGGCTGGGAGCAAGAGGGAGAGCTGAAGCCCAAGGTCAAGGGGCTTTCGCACAGCCCCTAGAGCCTGGCACTTGGAAGTTAGACTTCTAGCCTTCTGAACTGTAAGAAAATAAATTTCTGTTTGTTAAGGCCATCCCATTTGTGGTATATTCTTGTCAGAGTGGTACTAGGTAACCAGAACACCCAATTTGCCTCACTAGCAAGCAGGTCACAAGCAGGGTCCATGACTATATCTTCTGTACCCTCTCAAGTCAGTTAGGAATAATTTCACACCTAGGATGCATAGGCTCAGGCCCAAGGATTTTTTTTTTTTTTCTTCTTTTTTTCACTCCTATAGACAACTTGGGAAGGGAGTGCCTACATTTCTATCTGCAGTAGTGGAAATGGGCTTTTGTAGAGGTTCAGATGTTGAACAGCCATAAAGAATGGCCAATCTCCATCACAGACTAGTGAAACATATGAATAAATGCTCTACCCCTTCTGTATCAGGAGATATAGAATCTGTATCTACATCACTGGATCCTTCCAGTTAGAAAAAGTAGGGAAGATCACTCAAAAGAGAGGCTTTTCCTGGGGTTTGTGGGTATTTTAAGGCTTAAGTATTAGTGAGAAAACCTGCAAAATGTGTTAACTGGTTTATTACAAATCCAAGGCTCCCAACTAACAAATCTGTTGTGGAAGAAGTTCAGCTGGAATGCTCCTTGGAAGCGAGAATGGCCAGACTTCATCTCACCTACTTTGGTCATGTCAGAAGGGACTATTCCCTGGAGAAGGGTATCACGCTTGGTTAAGTGGAGGGTCATCAAAAAAGAAAAAAAAAGGGAAGGCCCTCAATGAGATGGACTGACCCAGTGGCTGCAACAATAGGCTGAGGTGGAGTAAAAACTGAGGCTGGTGCAGGACCCAGCAGTGTTCTGTTCTGTTGTACACAGCATCAACTATGAGTCAGAATCAACTCAATACCTAACAACAACATCCCTGATAGAGTCCCATCAACTAGGCCCACGATCACGCATAACCATCTCCTCCCTGGCCCTTAGGCACCACCAGGAAGCTGTTCCAAACTTCCAATATGTTCCTCAAGTTTGGCAATAAACTCCCAGACCAGTATTCTCCACAGAGAAAATGGCTGCCACTCATGGTGAATTCCCACAGGTTCCCTTCTTTCTCCCTATTAATAGCAGAGCTATTTGGTGTCACAATATTTCACCCTTTTCAAACTTCTTCTTGTGTTTGCCTCAGTAATATCTTTTTATCTCTTCATCACTTACTCTCAGTCAACAAAAGTCTCAGATGTTTCTCATCCTTAAGAAAATTAAATTCTTCCATGACTCTGCCTTCTCTTCAATTACCACCACCCCTGTCTTTTAACCTTGACATCTTCAGCACTTAGAACAGGCTTGTAACATAGTAAGCACATCATCAGTATCTGATGAACAAATAAAGTGAGTGGATGGTAAATCAGTGAGTGTCTATCATGTGGGAGTAGACTAAAGGAGTGTAAATTACTGCAGCGTGGCAACTAGGCACCCTTTGCTGAGTCCTCAAAATGTTCCATGAGCTTTTACTTATGGGTATTATGTGATAGACAGAGAAGGAGAGATGTGGTTTCATTCTGGAGTGTGTGTTAGCACCAGATAGCTCCAGGGCATCCAGAGCATAAAGTGACTCCCAGACACTTCAGAATCTGTATTATAGATAACAAAAGGGAAGGTCCAGAGAGCTCAGAATGAACCAGCCCCACAGGAAGGCAGTTCTGTCATCAAACATATGCAACACAAACTACTCCTCTCTTGGTTGAATCAACTGTATCAACCATGAGTGTAACATGCTGCACAGTACGCGTTAGACATGGTAACTTACTTGTGAGATTTCTAAATTGAGGCTGCAACTTCATGGGAGCCAAGGATGTTTGTTCTACCAAATCACCCCTTTAGCTCTTGCAGTACTGATTTTCCTCTTATTCCTGAGCATAGTGGTTAGGTTGAGACAAAATCCAAATCCTGGTTCTAACATTTACTCACTTTGTGACACTTAAACACATTACTTAAATGCTATCAGTGGCCTCATTTCCAAATTAGACAATGTGGTAGTTTAGTTTGTGTGTTAACTTGGCTGGGCCTTGTTGAGTGGCAGCTGGATGTAGTATTCCCCATGATGAGACAGGTAATCAACTCCATGGTGGAATCTACTGTAAGCAGCTGAGTAGCTGCCTTATGTATGTGGTCTGCTTCCTGTATATAAGGAGAAGCCTTGGGGAACAGTCTCTAGTTATGGCACGCTTGAACCCTGCATGTAGCCATGTCATGTTTAGCAGCCTGCCATGCTCTGCCGACCTTGGGACTTACAATGGACTTGAATTAATGGCCTGCTATGTGATTTGGTAACATTGGGACTGTGCCTTTTTACTTGTTAACCTTGGGCTTGTCAGTCTCAACAGTTAGCATCTGTCTGGGTGAAGAAAAGCCTCTAGCTCCAATGGGCCAGGAGCAGGAGGCAGAGCTGAAGCCCAAGGTTGAGGGGCTTTTACCCAGCCCGTAGAGCCCAGCACTTTGAACTCAGACTTAAAGCCTCCAAACTGTAAGAAAATAAACTCCTGGTTGTGCAAGCCATCCCATTTGTGCTATTTTCTATTAGAGCAGCACAGAGGTATCCAGAACAGACAAGAAGTAGTTATATCTAGGGTTGTTTTAACATTAAATATGATCATAAGTATAAAGTGCTCAGATGACGTTTGGCATATAACAAGCTCTATAGATATATTGGAAGTTCTGGTAGCATAGTGCCTACGGCACTTGACTGCTAACCAGAAGGCTGGTGGTTCAAAGCCTTCAGCCACTCCTTGGAAGGAAGGTTGGGCAATCTACTTCTGTAGTGATACTGCCTCGGCAACCCACGGAGGGTTCTCTATGAGTCGGGTCCGACTCAACAGCATATAATAACAACAACAACAACAACAATAGATATTAGCCATTATTGATTATTATCTTCTTCCTTTGCCTTTAACTATGCTCAGCTTCCCTTATTTTTAAGAAGAAAATAAAAAATCCTATCTACCCTTCAGGTCTTAGAGGCTCCCCGCTTCTTTTTAATATTGAACACATGAACAGAATAGACAACCTCAACCCACTCTGCCTCCACACCATGCATCCGATGACCCCTCAATCTCTTCAATAGCACAGCACTGACACCATTTTATTGGAACTCTATGAAATGGACATTAAGGTTGAGTTACTCAACTCTCTTCCTTGTTGACCCTTGTATCCTGGCACTGAAGCATCCTGATCCTTGGACTATGTTCCTTTGATGGCTAATGGATATATATCCTTTTCATTCTCTGAAGGAACTGAACACATCTTTATATGTCCTCTCTTTGGCCCCATTTCTGTGAATAAAGGAGATCACTGGTGACTGGTGAGAGTGCATAGCACACATGAACAACACAGATACATTAGAAACATTAGAAATACTTCTCGTCAATCTCATTTTAATGGCTTGATAATACAGTTCATCTATCATAGAGATGAAGTATAATTTATTCAACCAATCTCAAATGGTTGGATATTTAGATTGTTTCTAATTTTTCATGATTATGAAAATCCTTGTAGAACAGTCTTTGTGTATCCATTATTACTTCCTCAGGGTAAACTTCTAGAAGCAAAACTTTCAAGTTAAAGCATAAAGTATATGCAATTTTAAGTTCTTTAATATGTATTCTCATACTGTCCTCCAGAAAGGTTGTACTAATTTATTCTATTTTAGTTCTTTATCTAGTTCTTTACAAAGAACTCCTGAGATATTTACCTGATCTCTCTCAAGATAATTGGCAGACCTTGGAGTGGATTTATAATGCCCTCTATTTTACCACTGACTATAAATACTTAAACAGTTGAATCAAGGATAGGGCATTTTTATTTGCTTAGATATGTTAATATATCACCTTGGTGTTAGTTTAATAAGACAGTTCTTGTTATTGTCCTTTGGTGTGGCAATTCACAAAGAACCAGTGAAATATTTTTTAAATTGGTCCAAATCAGTTTCCCTGGTTTGTCAGCTAGCTAAAGTAAATTAGCATATGTGTTAGATTTGTCAAACAGGCACACAACAGGAAAAGATTGCTTACTTAAGAAAAGACTGCTTAAGTGTTCAATATGAAATTATCATCTTTACTTCTCTGTAGAATTTACACTTGGATAAGTGACTGTGTTCCTGACATTTAAAACATTAAGGTAGAGCTGCCTTCCAAGTTAAAAATGAAAGAAAATTAATATTGCATATTATCCAACATAGCCATAACTCAATAAATATTTGCTGAATAAATGAATATCTGAGGCCACATAATTTTTACCTAAAAATTATCTATGTGCCTCGGTTGGGAAATCTACATATAAGAATCTATTGTGTATGTTCCATAGCCTATGATCTGTAGTTGGCAGTACAAAATAATTAAACTAGAGTCAATGGCTCTGAAAAAAAACTCAGTCATAAATTGTGATGTATATCTCTACTTATCTAGAGGAGCAAATTCATCTGCGTTGCAACCCAGATCTATCTTTTTAACCTATTTCTCTCACTGCTGTTGAGTCGGATCCAACTCATAGCCACCCCTCCTTGGGTTTCTGAGGCTGTTATCACTATAGAAGTAGATTGCCCAATCTTCCTTCTGAGGCACTGGTAGTGGGTTTGAACCACCAGCCTTCTAGTTAACAGTTAAATACCTTAGGCACTATGCCACCAGAACTCCCAACCTATTTTCAGTAAAGTCAAAGTAAGTATACTTGTTATCTCTCTGGTGGTGTAGTAGGTGAGCTCTGGTGGCATAGTGCCTAAGGCATTTGACTACTAACCAGAAGGCTCGCAGTTCAAACCCACCAGCCACTCCATGAAAGGAAGATTGGGCAATCTAATTCTGTAGTGATAATGCCTCAGAAACCCAAGGAGGGGTGGCTATGAGTCGGATCCAACTTGATGGCAGTGGGTGGGGCACAGGAGAAAAGGCATTTGGCTGCTAACCAGAAGGTTGGTGGTTCAAACCCACCAGCTGCTCCACAGGAAGAAGATGAGTAAATGTACTTCCATAAAGATTTGCAGCCTTGGAAACCTACTGGGGTCAGGTTGTTTCTAATTTTTCATGATTATGAAAATGCTTGTAGAACAGTCTTTGTGTATCAATTATTATTTCCTCAGGGTAAAGTCCTAGAAGCAAAACTGTTAAAGCATAAAGTATATGCAATTTTAAGTTCTTTAATATGTATTGCCACACTGTCCTCCAGAAAGGTTGTACTAATTTATTCTATTTTAGTTCTTTATGTAGTTCTTTACAAAGAACTCCTGAGACATTTACCTAATCTCTCTCAAGATAATTGGCAGACCTTGGAGTGGGTTTATAATGCCCTCTATTTTACCATGAACTATAAATACATAAACAGTTGAGTAGGGAAATCTAATATAAGTCAGAATCGACTGGATGGCAGTCACAACAATGAGTATATGGTATTTTGAGACTGATACTGGGGGTTCAAAGTGAAAAAGAACAAGAACACCTAACACATTCCAGAAACTAGAATTTTATTACTTCTTTTGAGAGTTAATGAAGCTGTCAAGAAATAAAGAATAAAGCAATCAGAATCACAAAGGACAGAGTGGCATAATTAAGGAAGCTTTCTGTCCCTAAGCATCTTAGATTACACATCTCATTTGGCTTAATAAAGTCATTGTTGTTAAGGATTGGCTTGTGAATTATACAGTAGTTAATACTGATTACAAATATCAATATCTGCCATTTTCTTCATGTCACCCAGCCTTTTCAGCATGAAAAGCAGAAGTTGTAATGTTTAAGAAGAACTAAAATTGTGAATACAATGTAATAATAAAGCACAAATCAATTGGGATTAATGAAATGTATGCACAGATTAATTTCAAATATTCTTGTAGCTCTGTTAGGCAAAGAACTGATGGTTCTGTCATTATTATTTCAACTTGCCAGTCTTTGATAACCCTACTAAGATGCACGAGAAATAAGTCAAAGGTACTTAACTTCTGTAAAAAAATTACTGTCTAATTACTCTAAGTGCTATTTATTAGTTCTATATCATGTGCTCAAGAAGGTTTGATAAGCAGAATAAATCATTTAATCGGAATTTAATCTAAATTCACTTGGTGAATTAAATGATAAAAAACATTTAATTTTAGCAGACCCATCTGATGAGGAATTAACTCAAGTGGGTAATGTGTGTTCACTAAAGGACAGAGAAAACCAATGAGCATTTTAAGTAAGTGTACAGTGAAAGAGAATATTTAGCTGAAGTTCACTTCCAAATTTTCTTTTTTAAAATTAACATTTCTGTTCTAATTAAAAAGAAAGAAATGTTCATTTGCAAGTAACTTGGGAAACTGAAATTTTGTGAGAAGTATCATCCATAATCTACTGCTAAAATAACCACTGTAAACATTTTAGTGCAGTGTTTGCCAAATTTACCTGCGTATGAAAAGAACTTGGAGAGCTTGTTTAAATTGCAGATTCTTGGGCCCCTTCTCTGACAATTCTGACTCAGTAGGTATGAGATAGGCCTGTTGTTGTTGTTGTTGTTGTTATGTACCGTCGAGTCGGCCCGACTCACAGGGACCCCTCCTTGGGTTTCCAAGGCAGTATCACTACGGAAGTAGGATTGCCCAACCTTCCTTCCGAGGAGTGGCTTGTGGGTTTGAACCGCCA
>NW_006921632.1:9124870-9126213 GCF_000298275.1 Orycteropus afer afer
AATATGAAACTGCTGATTCTAATTTACTTTATTTCTTTTAACCTTAATCTCAGTATAATCAAGTAGGGTATAAAGGAAGGAAGAACACAAAAATATAAAGAGCGCTCTACCTCAGTCTAAAGTTTGACCTGATTTCATTCCCTAAAACGAAAAACAGAAGACATACAAAAGTTATCTGGGAAAGTAAAGCCACCCAATACTAGTTAGAATGATCTCATGCTAACCTATCCTAATATGAGTTTAAATTTTATAGACTATCTGTAGCAAATATGTCAAGTCTCTTCAGTCATGGCTTCCCCCCATATCAGGGCTCAAGGGATAATTTTTCCAGAGAATCCTCATATTAGAACATTGTATTTCTTTTAAACAGTAAGTTTTATTATCAAAATCTGGGGTGATGTGGATAAAATTTCTGTTTTCTTTGGCTACTAGGAAGCTCAAATACAAATATGCAGCTTTAACTTCTGAACCAGATCTTATGGTTTATAATAAATATTTTATTAGCCTGACATGTCATTTTATTTTTCCAACTTTCATGTTTTGGATTCTGATATCCTCATCTAACTAGTTTTGTCCTCTATATATTTCTGTCAGTGATCTCAAATACTTTTCAGTTAATTATAAATAAATAAATAAACTATTTTAATATAAGATTAATATAAATATAATTAGGAAGCTAACGACTATAAAAATTACACATTGCATGTTAAAGCCAATAATGAATGATTTTTGGATTATCCATACAGTTAGTTACATCTTATTAGCCACAAATAACCATATACTTAATGCACATAAAGCTTAATGAGGAGTCAAGTCATGTGATTACCTCATTAGCTACAAAAAAGCATTTGATACAATTTGAACCCAGTTATAATAAAAATCTCTGAGCAATCTAGGGACTTCTTTAAATTTTAAAAACATTTCTACCCAAAATTTAAAGCAACTGTGATATTTAATGGTGAAATTACAGACATATTCCCATTAAAATCAGAAATAAGGCAATGATGACTAACAGATATCACTACCTTTATTCAAGAAGTCCTAGCCATTGCAGGAGCTCTGGTGGCATAGTGTCTAAGGCATTTGACTGCTAACCAGAAGGCTTGTGGTTCAAACCCAACAGCCACTCCTCAGAAGGAAGATGGGGCAATCTACTTCTGTAGTGATACCACCTCAGAAACCCATGGAGGGGTCACTATGAGTCGGATCCAACTGAACGGCAGTGAGTTTGGTTTCTTTTTTTTTTTAGCCATTGCACTTAGACAAGAAAAAAAAAGTATAAAGATGGAAAAGGAAAAACAAAACTCATCATTTGTAGACAGTATGGTCTTCTTTTGAAAAAA
>NW_006921632.1:9152934-9160544 GCF_000298275.1 Orycteropus afer afer
GATCTACCTCATAGTGTTGTTTTAAGAATTAAATAAGAAAATATCTGGGGAGGAGCATTCATTAATGCTAATTATAATTTTTGTTGGTATTATTAATCACTAGCTTCCCTTCCCACTCAGTTGCAAATAACTAGGTGTGCTTTTAATGTACATCTCTTCTAACTCAATACAAAGAACAATTTCTTGAAAGAAAGATTGTCTTCAGTGTGAAAGCAACTGAGGCTAAGATGCCTAAAGAAGTTTCTGCTTCAAATAAAAAAACAAACAAACAAAAAAGAACTTGTTAACATGCCTCTAGAGAACAATGAACAGAGAAAGTCTGAAAATATGTTTAGTCTAAGATATCTCAAACAGCAGCATTCATTTTATTGCATACAAAAATACTGCACCTTTCCCCCTGTTTTGCAAATTATAAGGAATAAAAAGAAAATAGCATAAAAAACTTACCCTTTGTTTTTCATTTGAACCCTTTTTATTGTTCTCTTTTTTACTTTCATCTTCATACACTAGAACAAAGTCAATTCTTCGCTGGCCATCATTGAAAAAGAGGGAGTTAGGTTTTCCATTAAATTCTTCCTGTGTGGAACAAAAAATGAATCATAATATCAATTTTTTAATTGCTTATGTCCTAGTTTTAATAGGTGCATTGACATGTTCACATTGAAAGAGAAATATATCCATTATTAGTTACTTAACCAAATGGTCATGGTCACTATGATCTTACAAGCACAATCTTCTTGGTGAAAAGAAGTCCCTGAACCAAGCAGTGAAGCATGTTTCTATAACTGCACAGGAATATATTAGAATTATGTATGGAACTAAGTCATCCCAGAATTAGTCCTGCCTCCAACAGCTAAAGGAGTATATCAAGGTTGGCAAAGGATACAATAAACAGTGATGCCCATCTGAAGGACTGAAGTTTATTAAACAAGTATAAAAATCTCAGAGATTCACTATGAAAATGGCAGTCCCTGTCCATAGAAAATACAATTCTAGATACCTTGTCAATAATTCCTCTTTCATTTCAATTTTTGAGGACATACAGAAGAGTTAAAATGGGCATCATTTTCAGATTGGTATTTCTCTCAAATACTCAATGATAAACACACACACACACACACACAAATGTAACCACTGCCATGGAGTTGGATCCAACTCACAGAAGAATTTGACATAAAAAGGTCAATATATAATTTTTTGAATATTATCCAAGTATGTAGAAGAGATGGAGCCCTAATGTGTTTGCTTATGACAAATAGCATACACGAGTTAACCTCTCTATGCTTTCATGATTAGAAATCTATTTTAAGGCAACTTTTAAGTTAAAATATTCTTATTCTTTAATCCTATTTACCTACCTACCTAGAGAAGGGGAAAAGAGAGGATAGTTTCCTGAAAAGAAGAGAGTGGCTTCTGGGCAGTTTCCAAACTTTTAAGTGAGATGTCCAATATTTTTACTCAAAAAAAAAAAAAAAGAAAAGAAAATCCCAATGTTTTCTGAGTTAATGGGACAATACAGAAAATCAGAGTGAGAAAGCATAAGGTTACATACAAGGATTGAGAACTTCTCTGGTCTGCTCTATTCTTACTACTCAGTGGTCTTTGTGAGATCCCAAGCATCAGCCATCTGGAGTGTTTAAAGCTTAAGAACAGCCATCTAAGGTTTCTGCTCTTATGGAGCAAAAGAGAAAGAAGGAAACCAAAGATTCAAAGAAGAAAATACTCTGCAGGTCTAACAGTCTACACTGAAACCAGAAGAACTAGATGATGCATGCCCAGCTACCACTACCCACCATTCTGATCAGGGCCACCACAGATAGAGCCTGACAGAATGGGAGAGAGATGTGGAACAGAACTCAAAGTTTTAAAATATGCAGACTTCCTGGACCAATTGAGACTGGAGGACTTCCCTGAGATGCTCTTTAAAGTCTGCACCAAAACTAGTCCCTGAGATGGATCACCTTTTAACTTTGGCTCACAAAATCAAGAACATCAACCAAGAGCACTACACTCCTTTAAAAAAAAAAAATCATCTACATGAGACCAAATGGTCAACAAGTACTTTAACACCAAGATGGTATGGTAAGGGTCAGGGAAACTAGGTTAATAGAAATACAACAAGAAGAATGGAAATGATGAGAATGTTAATCCATTATGAAGAACATAACCAATGTCACTGAAATATTTGTATAGGAATTCTTGAATGAAAACACAGTATCATTAAAAAAGAATCAACAACAATAAAATTCTGTCAGATAAAGGCTTAAGGGCCATTAGAAATCTTTGCTGAGACACCAATATTCCCCTAGAGCCCAAGTATTATGGCCTAGCCATCAAACAGAACATTAGGAAGAGAAATAAATATCATGATTATGACAGATATGATGACATTCGTATTGCACCAATGTCTGCTTTGCTACACAATTTCTGAAGGTAGCATCTCACCACGGTTCAATGCATGGTATCTGAAGCCAGACTGCCTGGGTTCAACTCCTAAATACATGATTGGTGACTGTATGATCCTGAGCGAGTTATTTACCCTTGATAAGCCTTAGTTTTTCCCAATTATAAAATGTTAATAATAATACCTATTTCATAGTTTTGTTGTAGCATTTAAGGAAATAATTCATGTAAAGAGCCAATAAAGTACTTAGAATATATTAAATAAATTATACCTATTATTACTATTGATCCTCTGCTATTTTTGTCACACATGCATTGTATTACTCTGTCAAGTACTAATCAAAGTACTGCTGTCATGGCAGTGAACGAGAGGTAAATGTCCTGGCTTTCATGGAAATTATATTCTTGGGTAAAGAAGGATATAAAAGAGAGAAAAAGAGAGATAACATTTCAAGCAGAGGGACCAGTTGGTGCAAATGTTTTAGGACAGGACATTCTTTGCTGTGGTCACAACACAGAGAAAAGCGTGGTTACAGTGTGGTACGAGGGGACGTGTGGTATGCAGTAAGAGCGAGGAGGCAGACAAGGCCCAGATCATTTAAGCCAGAGAAAGCCATGTGGGTTTTTATTCAACTGCCTTGGGAAATTATTAGAAAGTTTTAAATAAGGGTAAGATATTATCTAATTTAAAAACTCAAAAGATTGCTTGACCTTGATTTGGAAGGTTACGGCAACAACAATGAGAAGCAGGGTAAGTGGGGACATTGCAGTAGTCCACAAGAGACAGAATGGTGGCTTGGACTATGGCAGCAGTAATCACAGGGAAAAATGGAGCCCTGAAATATATTTCAGATGGGCAGCTGAAGGAGTTGTTGATGTTGTGTATATGAAGATGAGAGAAAGAACCTAGAAGTCTCCAAGTATTTGGCTAAAACAATTAAATGGTTTGTGTTGGTGCTCCTAAGTGGAAGTCTGGGGGAAAAACACGTTGCAAGGTGGTGGTGAGGGTGGGGGGTGTAAGAATTTCCATATTGGATATACATGTACATAGTCGCTGAAAAGCACATTTGCTTAAGCACTTGGCTACTACCTGAAGGTTGGTGGTTCAAATCTACCCAGAGGTATCTCAGAAGAAAGGCCTAGAAATCTACTTCTCAACGACCACAGCCTTGAAATCCCTATGGAGCAGTTCTACTCTGCATACGTGGAGTTGCCATAAGTTGGAATCAACAGCAACTTGAAAAATTTTTTTAGTGAATATGTGAATATTTGGAAGGGGGTGTATTCCAACTGAGAGTGTTTTTCTCTTGGGAGAGAGGACAAAGAATGGGATTATGGAAGTGTGGGGGCTTTCACTACAACTGTAACATTTTATTTAAAAAAAAAATTAAAAAGCTCTAAGGTGACTGGGGCAAAATAATAAGATTAATTAAATCTGGTCATTGGGTATAGGAATCCCCATTGTATTACTCTCCGTCCTCGTCTGTGTTCTTAAAATATTTTATCTTCAAATCACAACAGAGGAAAGACTTCCCATAGCTATGGGAGGGTTTTCTTAGTAATTTTACACACAAACACACACAGTGTTTTAATAAGTAAGTTGGATAGTACATGTATCACAGGATAGTAAGTTTTCTGCCTAGATTCAAAACCCCCTTCTTTCAAAAAGACAAGAACTTTTTGTTAGTTCCTTGGTTCTGTAAAAAGCCTGATATCCAAAATTTAACTTCAGCTCTAACTTTTCACCAGTAGTAGTTCTTATCTAGGAGTCCTGGTAGCATAGTGCCTAAGGCACTTGACTGCTAACCAGAAGGCTGGCGGTTCAAACCCACCAGCCACTCCTCGGAAGGAAGGCTGGGCAATCCTACTTCCGTAGTGATACTGCCTCGGAAACCCAAGGAGGGGTCACTATGAGTCGGGGCTGACTCGACGGCAAATAACAACAACAACAACAACAACAACAAGTTCTTATCTAACCTTACATCATGATCCACAAGACTTCAAGATGCTGATCCTAGGGGTCTGGTGTGAAATCCCTGAAGCTAATGCAATGCCTACAGCTTAGTTCTGGAACTATCTTCTATAACAAGAATAATGTTCAGTTTCCTCTTGACCGCTCAACAGAGCCAAGCTTCCTTAGCCTGAGCAGTGCATTCTCAGAGCCTGGGCGACTATGGGCTGGATTATGAGCTCTGCGTCCTCCCTCCTTGACTGAATGCACCTCAGGACTTGGGCTAGAGAAGGCATGAGAACTACACCACTTGCCAGGCTATGTTTTCACCATGATTTGTCACATTCTAGCCATGTTTTCTGGTCACTCATATTCATGGCTTCCTCTTGAGCACTGGTGATGAAAGTCTCATCCTCCCTATGTCTAATTTTCTAAACTTTTAATCATTTTTCAATACTTCACTCTAGACCTCACCACTTTGTGAAGGCATCATATTATAACCTTAAATGCCAGGAGATGCTTCAATACAAGCAAAACTATAGTTGGTGTCTATCTTCCAATGCACAACAAGTAAAAAAAACAAAAGTATCCACAAAAAAGTGAGCCTTTAATTTAGAGCTTAAAAAGGCTTACAGCTTAAAAATAAAGAACACAGACCTAATACAGTTTAAAGCCATCTCTATTGCCACGTGGATCTGGATGGAATTTAATTTGCTTTGTAAAAGACTGCAGTTTGTGTTCTCACACAGCTTGTCGGGATGCTTACACTAATCTTGTCATTGTTCAAGAATTAGACTGATTTCTAACTAGTAGACAATATTTTTAATTTTTTCATTAGAAGCTGATGGGGAGATTATATTTTACAGTCATTTGGTAGATCCATTTGTATGTCAACATGGTTGTAGCAAACTTATCTTCATTAAGTGTAATTAATTCTCCTCTGCATTCAGCATCAATTAGTACACCACCTAATTTTACCACCATTAATTTTTCCTCCTTCTCTTCACACTTTTGAGATGATGCATTTTTTACTAAACATATGAAACCTAATATTTGCTATTCATTTTCTCTTTTGCTTGATGGCGCCTATGAAGGTTTGTGATAAGTACCTGAAGCCCCTCACATTTAGCAGGCTATTCGACATGCAGAATAAATGTTGCCAAAGTAACCTATTTCAACAGGCATTCGCTGCAGTATTATTTATTGAGAGATTCTAACCACATATAGTATGACTTTATCTTGAGAGCTTTCTCATTCAGGGCACCAAGAGGCCAAGAAAACAAAGAAACATCAATGTCCGCCATTTCAACGTCAGCTGATGCCACTACCCAATTCTTATATCTGCAATTTTAGTTATTTAAAGACCAATAAACTTTCCTTAGCACGAGGGCAATGTGGTTCAGTGGTAGAATTCTTGCCTTCCATGCAGGAGACCCAGTTTCCATTCCTGGCCAATGCACCTCATGCATTACCACTGCCTGTCAGCGGACATGTTGCTATGATGCTGAATAGGTTTCAGCACAGCTTCCAGACCAAAGCAAACTAGGAAGAAAGGCCTGGAAATCTACTTCCAAAACTCAACCATTGAAAACCTTATGAATTCCAATGGTCCAATCCCCAACCTATCATGGGGATGGCATGGGACAAGGCACCACTTCATTCTGTTGTACATGGAGTTGAATGAGTAAGGAGCAGATTCCCTGACTGCTAATGTTAGTAACAACAACAAAAATTTCTTTAAGAGTATTTAAAAATGCTCCTAAGCCTTGACTTTTTCATTTCAGCCACACTCCTTTACACCTCCCTTCAATTTCTCCTCCTTTCAATGAAGATTTTACTATTGATGATAACTAGAGCAGCTGCTAGAGGAAAATTTTGTGTGGAGGAAAAAAATGAGTAACTTCTCAGAATGTAAATGGGGAGGTGGGGGAAAGTGGAATATATTCACAGAAACCTGATAATCACTGTGGATGTCTGAACACTGTATAGAAGCCACTTGTTCTCTGTTGCCCACATTCTGTTGCTTTTGGTGGAGTCCAGCAGTTCACTGAAGTTCTGTTCTGAAGAAAGAGGGCTGGAATGAGGACCGCATCTGTACAGGGCTCCACGTGTTCTTCCTGCAAGGCCCTGTCTCAGTGGCACAGGTTGGCAGCTTGCTCTCAGATTATCTGGTCTGCACATACATCTTTCATGTGTGATGAAGACCATGGCCTTTTGTTTGGAGGAAAAGCCCACTGATTTGGCAACAGTTGTTTGCATGAAATAACTGGGTCAAACACCAGGAGAAAAACGGCCAATTTTCCACTGTTATGAAAGCCAGGTTTCCCATCTCTTGGCAGGAGACATTGTACTAGGCAACTGGGAGAAAGAGGAGAAATTCAATGCTGAGTTGCAGAAAATATGTAACAAACAAGAAAGCAGGCCTAAATAAAGCCTAATTCATGAAAAAAATATGTGGCTGTTTTTTAAAAAAAGAACAAGAAAGGCTGTATTTTTAATTTTCAGTAATAACTTCCATGATAGGCCTAACTGAGGCTAACAGGTCACTCAAATTAAAGAAAAAAAATTACTCCTCTTTTAATGTTTTGCTTTGTGTGTTGTTGTTATTATGTGCCATCAAATTGGACCTGACTCATAGCCACCCCTCCTTGGGTTTCCAAGGTGGTATCACTTTGTGTATTAAAATAAAATTTTAATAACCTCTCAGAATAAATACTGATAATCTTACTTAAGTGACTGGTTTTTCCTAGATGGATTAATCAGGTCCTAACTTCTATGGCTTCTTTCCGTGTCTACTTAAATTTGATCTGTAGTTTTTTCTACTAAGTCAAATGCCAACAAGATGAAATACAAAACAACCTCAAATTCAATTTTTCCTGGTGAGCAGCTTAAGTTTAAAAACACTGGAAGAGAAAGTTTAAGATTTATCAAGTAAAGTCACTTTAAAAATCAGCACTATGCAGAGGGACTGAGTAGTTGAACCTGTGGGCTTGGGACTATAGTCGCAGGGGACATCAAGCTCAATTGGCATAATATACTATACAAAACACTGTTCTACCTCCAACTTCAGCAAGTAGTGACTGGGATCTTAAAAGCTAGCAAGCTGCTATCCAGATGCAACGATGGGTCTCTCCTCATCCAGAGCAAAGAAGAATGAAGAAAACCAAAATTCATGGACACAATTAGTCCTAGTAACTTGTACACCATCCAATCTGCATCCTATACAACTATGAGACCAGAAGAACTAGATGGTGCC
>NW_006921632.1:9160905-9192036 GCF_000298275.1 Orycteropus afer afer
AACTGTGGTCAATGTCATGAGACAAAGTGTATGTGAATTGCTGTATGGAAAGTGAATTTGTTCTGTAAATCTTCACCCAAATCACAATTTCAAAAAAAAAAAAAAAAAAATCAGCACTACGTATGGTCACTGACTTTCCCTTTGGGATATTTATTAGTTTTTTTTAATGCATTTTATTGAAATATAATTTATGTATAGTGAAACACACAAAACTAAAGTGGCATGGGTCAATGCAGTTTTTTGTTTGTTTTGCAGTATACCTTCCCTCTCCTCCCACCCCTGGTGACCGACAAAGTTAGTTTCCTTCCATGTAAACCTTTTCTTGACTTTTTACAGTAATGAACTAATACTATACTTGTCCTTCTGTGATTGACTTATTTCACTCAGCATAATATCCTCCAAGTTCATCCATGTTATGTGGTGTTTTGCAGATTCTACATTATTCTTTAGTGTTACATGTACAGTATTCCATTGTGTATACGTACCATAGTTTGGTCATCCATTCTTCTGTTGATGGGCACCTAGGCTGTTTCCATCTTTTTGCTATTGTAAATAGTGCTGTGATGAACATGAGTGTGCAAATATCTGTTTTGTCCTGCTCTCACTTCTTTAGGATATATACCTAGTAATGGGATTGCTGGGTCAAATGGCATTTCTAATTCTAGCTTTTTAAGGAATCACCATACTGTTTTCCACAGTGGTTTTATCATTTCACAGTCCCACCAGCAGTGTATGAGAGTCCCAATCTCTCCACATCCTCGCCAGCATTTGTTATTTTCTGTCTTGTTGAACTTTGCCATTGGTGCTGGGGTAAGATTGTATCTCATTATTGCTTTGATTTGCATCTCTCTGATGACTAATAGGGAGCTCTGGTGGCATAGTGCCTAAGGCATTTGTACTGCTAAACAGAAAGCTGGTGGTTCAAACCCACCAGCCACTCCTTGGAAGGAAGGTTGGGCAATCTACTTCCGTAGTGATACTGTCTTGGAAACCCAAAGAGGGGTTGCTATGAGTCGGAGCTGACTCCATGGCAGTGGGTTTGGTTTGGTTTGGTTTTGATGGCTAATGATCGTGAGCATTTCTTCATGTATTTGCTGGCCACCTGAATATCCTCTTTGGTGAAGTGTCTATTCATGTCTTCTGGCCACTGGTTAATTGGATTGTTAATCTTTTTGTTGTTGAGGTGTTGGAGTGTTCTATAAATTTTAGAGATAAGTCCCTTGTCAGATATGTAATTATCAACAAGTGTGAACTTGTTGCTGTCATTTTGTTATGTGCTTTTTTGTAGTACTGATTTCTTTGTTCCATATAATTTTCTGTGCTGAGTTCATTTTGTTTATGAATTGTGTTATCACTTCCTTTGTTGCTACTGTTTTAATATTTGCTAAATATCTGTGCTGGTCCTCTTTTATTTTGATGTGAAGGTTTATCATTTTTCTTGGAACTTACCCTGTGATTTATAATTGTCTTTGCAAGTTTAGAACAGTCCATTCTATCTTGTAGTTCTCTTGACTTCCCTATCATTTAGAAGTTCTGTAATGACACAGTTTTTTCCCTCCTTTTGGTTAGTAGTTGTCCTCATTTGTCAATTGATGTCTCTGGTTCCCTGTTTACAATCTTCTGGGCTTATTTACTTATTTATTTTTCTGTAACTGGGTTGGTTTCTGGGTTAGGTCATCATGTATGTTAATAGTCAGTTATTGTTTGTCATTGTTGGTTCTCTGTCCAAAGTACTCCTTTTTGCATCTCTTGTAAGGTTGGTCTGCTTTTTAAGAAATTCCTTTACTTTCTGCTTATCTGGAAATGTTCTAATATCACCATCATATTTGAGGGACAATTTTCCTGCTTATATAATTCTTGGTTGGAAATTCTTTTCTTTCATGGTTTTATACATACTATCCCATTGTCTTCTCGCCTGCATGGTTTCTGCCAAGAAATCCGAGCCTAATCTTATTGGTTGCCCTGTGTAGGTAACTTAGTTTTTCCCAGGTTACTTTCAGGATTCTTTGTCTTTGGTTTTGGTGAGTTTGATGATGATACATCTTGGTGATTTTCTTATGGGGTCTATCCTGTTTGGGGTTCGTTGGACTTCTTGAATCGACATATTCTCATCTTTCATCATACCAGAAAAATTCTCTACAAATGTTCAACAATTTTTTTCTGTTGTTTTGTCTCTTCCTGTTCTGGAATTCCAATTACATGTAGGTTATTCCTTTTGATGATATCCCACATGAACTTAAGCTTTCTTCATTTTGTTTTGATCTCTTTTCTGACTGCTCCCTTTCCAAAGAAGTATTGAGGTATTTGCCTTCAATCTCACTAATTCTGTCTTCCATTGATTCAATTCTACTCCTTTGCCTGTTCAATGTGTTACCTACTTCTGAAAATTTACTATTAATCTACTGGATTTCTGTTTGTAGATTTTGTATCATTTCTAATTTTTCATTTATTTTGTCATTCTGTTCTTGTATTGTCTTTCAAAATCGTTCTAGCATTTTCTCTGTGTTTTCCTCAATTTTGTCAGTGTTTTCCTTGATCTGTCTCTCAGTTCACTGCAGGTACCTCAATATAATTCTTTCCCATTCCTTATCAGGGAGTTCCAATGCTGTGTCTTCCTCATGGATATGTTTTGAGTCTGTATTCCAGTCCTTTGTTTCTCCTGCTTTATCTTGCTTCTTTGTGTGGACTGTGATGCTCTGTTGTCTCCAAGGCATTGTGACATTTTTGTGTTTATATTTAATTGGTGATTGTATGTTGGAGTGACTTGCCCACGATTTGTGTTTTCTTTGGATGTTATCTACGTAAGAAGTGTACTGTGCTGCACTCCTCTATTCGCTAGTTGGCAGCACTTACACACTCACCACCTGTCTCCTTTCCTGTTGTCAGACTCCCATATGTCCCTGCCATCCTTGGCAAACAAACCTATTCTTAGGTCCTGTTTTTGTTCATGTTTTTCCATTAGTTGGTGCCTAATCCATTTCTGTATACTTCCCTTCAAAGCTCAGGGCTCCAGGATTATCTTCTGTATCTCTGTCAATTGGTTTCCCTTTTCTTTGTTGAAGAGTGACTGTGTAGCTTGTTTGCCTAGTCCACCATCTTACCAGAAGTCCTGAAATTTATTAATTCTTAAGCACACTAAGGTAACTGATTAATTATTACTCTGAGGTGGTGTTGTTAGTTGCCATCAAGTTGATTTTGACTTGTGGTGACCCCATGCATATAGGGCAAAACTGTTCCACAGGGTGTTCAAGGCTGTGACTTTTTGGAAGTAGATTGCCCGGCCTATCTTCCAAGGTGCCTCAGGATGGGTGTGAACTGTCAACTTTTCAATTAGTAGCTGAGTAATTAACTAGGAAATTGTCTTCAATGTCAAGGAAATAAACAGAATCTCTAGTTATTAATACAGTTCCTTTCTTCCTGGGGGAAAAAAAAAAAAAAAGGCCAAGCAAATTTCCAAGGAAGCTTACAGTTTACTACCTTACATCTGTTTTCACCCATTGCCTTCTCTGGTCCTGTGGACACAAGGTTCCCATGAATCTAGCATTCACCTGCTTGGCAACTTGACCTAATACTATACTAAAAGTTAAAGCCTTCAGTATGCAAAAGGACTACTTATCATTTGTCATGTATCAAAATAAACCAAAAAAAAAAAAAAAAACACTTTGTAAAACAATGACTGACTGCCTCCATGTTCAGGGTTTTGGCTTTGGTTTTTCACACTTGTAATGAAGAGGAGGCATATTTGGTCTTAGCAAAGGGAGATCTGAGAAATGAACATGGCTGAGTAACATAGGAGGTCAAATATGATTTACCCCAAGTGATGTTTTTCTAGGTCTCCCTCCTCCCATCTGCCTTCTGTTCATTAACTCATGGGCAGCTCCTTTTACAAAAGCACCCCAAAGGGCAGGACTTTCCTTCCCTAAATCAGGATAAAATTGCAAACAGCAACATTACTCTACCTGGTTGCCGAGTTAGAGATATGAGTTTGAGAAGATGAAAAAAATACATTTCTGCTTTGCTTTGGTTTTATTTTCTATGGATTAGGAAGCACATGTGAGCACCTGTCCTGTCCCTTGAGCAAGTTCCAACCCTCAGTACTGTAGAACAAGTGGTCAAGAATGTTCTAGTGGACAGAAAGGTGTTCAAAGGTGAGCATCTTCCAGTAGTCACTTGGTAGGACATTCTCTCACACTCATGGATTTATTCTATTGAAATGAAGAAAAAAGGATAAGTAATGGGAATATTCACTCAGTAGCAATCTCTGAATGAAAGAATACACTGGACTTCTCCTTGATAACATGCTTTGATTATATGAAGGAGGAGATACATGAAGCTGAGGTCCACCGTCTGGGTGGAATAAGAAAGGGGCTAGGGTAAGAGAGGGCCAGGGGGAACTGTTGGAGTCTACTTGCTCTGCAGCATTTAGGATGTTGAACAGACCACTTTACTAAGCGCCCTCCTGGAGCTCCCACAAGGACTTTGGAAACAGATCTTTGTGAATCCATGAGATAATCAGCTGTTTAACATTTGCCCAACAACACAAATAATCCTGCAAAACTAGGATTGAAAGTTCCATTTCACAATAAGGAATCTCTTCCCGTAATTAAAAAATGTTCAATTTAAATTATTTGCCAAAATCTAGCTAAAAAAGCAGATTGGGATCCTTGTTAAGCTCTTGTTTATATTTAAGAGTGTTTGAAACTTGTCTTAAAGAGCAAGTGATACTGGCTGATTGTATCTCTACAATTTTCCAAACATCCTACTATGGCTAATTTTATGTGTCCATCTGGTGAGGCCATGGTGCCCAGTTGTTTGGTCAAAACTAATTTAGAAGTTGCTGTGAAAGTGTTTCGTAGATATGATTAATATTTACCATCAGTTGGCTTTAAATAAGGAGCTTTGTCGGTGTAGCGGTTAAAATCATTTGGCTGCTAATCAGTAGGTCAGTGGTTCAAACCCATCAGCTGCTCTGTGGGAGAAAGATGTGGCAGTCTGCTTCTGTAAAGATTTACAGGCTTTTAAACCCTACGGGAGGAGCTCTGGTAGCATAGTGCCTAAGGCACTTGACTGCTACCCAGAAGGCTGGCGGTTCAAACCCACCAGCCACTACTCGGAAGGAAGATTGGGCAATCTACTTCCGTAGTGATACTGCCTCGGAAACCCAAGGAGGGGTCGCTATGAGTCAGGTCTGACTCAATGGCACATAACAACAACAGCAACAACAACAAACCCTATGGGGGTAGGAATCAACTCAACGGTAGCAGGTTTGGTTTTGACTTTGGTAGCATAGTGCCTAAGGCACTTGGACTGCTAACCAGAAGGCTGGCGGTTCATACCCACCAGCCACTCTTCGGAAGGAAGATGGGATAATCTACTTCTGTACAGATACTGCCTCGGAAACCCAAGGAGGGGTCGCTATGAGTCGGGTCCAACTTGATAGCACATAACAACAATAACAACAACAACCTTAAATAATGTAGATGGGTCTCATATAATCAGTTGAAGGCATTAAGAGCAAAAACTGAGGCCTTAAGATTATAACACAGAAATCCTGCCTGAGTTTCCAGCCTTGTCACCTGACCTATAGATTTTGAACTCAAGACTGCAGTATCCTTACCTGAGTTTCCAGCCTTCTGGCCTACCCTCACAATCGCATAAGCCAATTCCTTAAAAAGCATATCTCTCTACTTCCATAGTGATACTGCCTTGGAAACCCAAGGGGGGGAGAGTCACTATGAGTCGGATCTGACTTGATGGCAGTGAAAATTTGTTTTGTTTTACACACACACACACACACACACACATCCTGTAGGCTCCATTTCTCCAGAGAACCATGACTGATACACACTCTATTCCTTCTAATATGATTTTCATTTACGGTAAGAATAGAGGCCATTTCAGGCTCATATGAGTTAATGATGTCAACTTTTATGCACAGCAAGTTGCAAGAAAGGTTTATGGTCTAACAATAATAGTTGAAGAATTACACCAGGAAAAAGAAACAATATCAAAATCAAAACCAAACCTACTGCCATTGAGTCATTTCTAACTCACAGAGACCCCCCACTGGGTTTCCAAAGCTGTCAGTCTTTATGGAAGTAGATTGTCTCATCTTCCTCTTGTGTAGTGGCTGGTGGGTTCAAACCGCCTACCTTTTGGTTAGCAGCCCAATGCCTTACCCACAGCGCTACCAAAGCTCCTTAATCAAAACAATCACATAATGAAAAAGCAACCGAAGTGTGAATGTGGACAACATATGTCTCTCTGCAGTCATTAAGACTAGCAAAACAAAGTGGTTAATTCCAAGAAAAACAAAAAGGAAGACACAAACTTTATTCATAATAGAGAACTAAAGTGAAAATACAGGATCTCCATTTTACAGTAAACCTTGAATTCATGTGCATAGCAAATTCTAGGAAAACAAGCAAAAGGTTCAGAAACAAAAGCCTTTATGTAAATATTTGCTGTTGTTATTAGATACTGTCAAGTTGGCACCCTGTGTACAACAGAAAAAAACACTGCCAGGTCCTGCACCATCTTCACAACTGTTGCTATGTTTGAGCCCACTGTTGCAGCCAACGTGTCAATTCATGTCATTTAGGCTCTTCTTCTTTTTCACTAACCCTCTACCAAGCATAGGAGCTCTGGTAGCATAGTGCCTAAGGCACTTGACTGCTAACCAGAAGGCTGGCAGTTCAAACCCACCAGCCACTCCTCAGAAGGAAGATGGGGCAATCTACTTCTGCAGTGATACTGCCTCGGAAACCCAAGGAGGGGTCGCTATGAGTCAGATCCGACTTGACGGCACATAACAACAACAACAACTACCAAGCATGATGTCCTTCTCCAGGGACTGGTCCCTCCTGATCACATGTCTAAAGGACATGAGATGAAGTCCCACCATCCTTGTTTCTAAGGATCATTCTGGTTGTACATCTTCCAAGACAGATTAGGACTTTCTTCTGGCAGTCCATGGTATATTCAACGTTCTTCACCAACACCATAATTCAAATGCATCAATTCCTCTTCAGTGTAAGTATTTAGGAGCTCTGGTACCATAGTGGCTAAAGCACTTGACTGCTAACCAGTGTAAATATTTAGATTTCAAAAAATATAAAACATACTGAAATGAATTTATTTACAAGCCATTCAGTTATGAATGAAATATATTCCTAAGTATTATCCCTGACTGTAGTAGAGTTCAAGCAGGATCAAAACTTAAGTACTAACTGGAGATTTTTTTTCCTCTAAGCACTTGGGCAAAAATACTACAGTGACAGAAGAGACCAGGTCAAATTTTATTCCTCTTTAATTAGATAACTGCTTCAGCCTATAAGTACATCAGATAATGAAAAAGTACAAAGAAAAAATGTCAAGAACTGAGCCTCATATATACCAAGAAATGAGCAGACATAAAAGGCACAATGCTGAAGGTAGAAAGACCAGTACTGAGAGAAGCAGGGTGAGGAAAAAAGCAAGTGGCATACTTTGTAACTAGGATAAGGAAAAGTGTGTGCACACACAGTGGAACCACACAGGAAGTCCATTCAATGAATGGTGTCTATTGGGGGCAGTGGGGGAGGTGAGTGAGCATGTTTTTTGGCTGGACCAGGCTTTCAGGAATGTGTTGACAAGAAAGTAGCCTGGTGGAAAAGGGGTCCATTGAAGTAGGAGGGTGTATCCTGAAGGGAGGGCTCCAACTCTGCTTTACAGTCAAATGTGTCAGAATGTTCTAAACTGTCTCTTGGTGGCAACTCTATGATGATCAAGAGGTACTCAGAAGTGATCCAGAATGATTTCTGTACCAATAGCACAGTCCCCTTCCCTCTGTTAACCACACTGTAAACTTTTGAAGGCCAGAGGCCTGGTCTTCCTCACCTTTGAATTCTCTGCTGAGCTTTTCCATGTAGCAGGAGCTCGTTTTATTTTTCTCTTAGAATAAAAGTCGCTCTATAGATTTTCTGATTATAAAAGTTATATGTGCTCATTACAAAAAAAGTCTGAAAATAAAAGTATAAAGGCAAAAATAAAAGTCATACATAATCCCAAATCCCAGAGATAACCTGAGCCCATTAAAATTTTAGAGTACATCCTTTCAAGCGTTCATACACATGCACAAACCAAAATGCATCATGTTTAATAGCTGTAATATAATTTAGTTAATAGTCCTCCACTGATGAACATATAAGTTGTTTCCAGTTTTCTGCTTTATAAACATTGGTGCAATAAGCATCCTTGTACATATTTGTGCACATGTCCAATTACTGTTCATAGGCTAAATTCTAGAAGCAGATTATAAGTAGCATGTCCCTTTCAAAACCTTTTGATATACAGGTTGCTAAAATGTCATCCAAAATATCTCCAACAATTAACACTCACCAGCAGAGTATGAGAGTGCCTGGTTCCAACCTGAATTGATTTCAGTCTTTTTCCTATTTCCCAATATGGTAGTCAATGTAAATATATATATCTTTTTCATTTGCACTTTTCACCTAACTCCTTTTTAAGCATACTGCCCAACTGAATTATTTATTTTGGAAAGTGGCTATTAAAATCCTTGACCTAACTGAACTTTCGTTATTTAATCACTTTGCAGTAAATTCTTTTGCACTGTACTGATGAGACCTTAAAGATCACAAAAGCAATGGGGCAAGTGGGTGAAAGATGATACAGGCAAATAGAATTCAATGTTCTTCAGTCTTGGACTCCTGGCTGCTAAGTGGGGAGGGCAGCAAACACCTTCTTGAAAGGTAAGCACTCAGTGTGAGATATGGAGGTAAGGGATAAGGACAAGTCCCATTCGAGTCCCTGAGTGATGCATGCACCAAGCAATCTAAAGGCACTCTAAGTAGAAATGGAGGTGATTTATAACCACTGTGGGCCCTGGTACCCATTAGAACATGCAGAATGTACTGCTGGATGAGACACTGTCTAAGGTAACAGCTGCCTGCTGAGAATAGAGGATGTCCCAAGTGCTCTCGAGTTCACTGTGTTAAGGAAGGGAAGAGGGACTAGTGTATACAATGATCTTTGGATAATTTTTTTTTTCTCGTACCAGTAATGTATTATCTTTTATTCTTTGTTTTAGTTGCAAGAAGCACAGGTTCAACATACAGGGGCAGTACGATGTACTGAGAAGACACAAGAAAACTTGAAAAAGTATAATTTAAAGCTGTACATAAAAGAACTTGTGTATTTATAAAACAAATGAGCAATGTAATGTGATGATTATATCAGCTATGATAATATATATATATATATATATATATATATATGTATGTATGTATGTATTTGTATAGCCAGGGAGAAATTTCAGCTTTAAACTATTTTGAAATGCATTATTTTTGCATATTATCCTTATGGACAATTAATTTTTACCAAATAAGTCTGAATAGGAAAAGGGAAACTATTCCAGGGCACTGTCGGGTAGCCCTGGGTTCAGCAATGTTGACAGGTTTTCTGAAATGCAGGCATTGAACTCAATGTGCCATGTTAAGTTTAGAAAGTCATCACCCCGCCTGTTGACTGACTTCCCACTACAGTTTACATGCCACCTGTGTAACAGCCACCTACCAGTTACTTGTTCTGACTCGTACATTTCTTTGGATTTAAAACCTACTACTTATTTTAGTTTATAAATGATTTCTGATGCAAGTTAAATCAATACACAAATTCTTAAAAAACAGTCGCTATTTTACATTGGAACATGGCTTTAACTAGGTCCCAAATAGCTGACCTTGTTCATGTCAGTCATTTCTCATCAAGGATGGATGTATTTCATTTATAAACATCATTAGATTGTGCTGTGAAAGTACTTTTGTTGTCGCACTTGTGTTGCTACATGAGAGAACGTTCATATACCAGAGTCTCCTGATTTGGTACATGCATTTTCCTTTGTTTCCCTTTGCCTGTGTTAAAATGAACTCTCCAATCCATTGCTGTGGAGGCGATTCTGACTCACAGTGACTGTACTTGACTGTACTGGACAGAGCAGAACTGTCCCCATAGGCTTTCCAAGGCTGTAATCATTACGGCAGCAGACTGACACGTTTTTCTACCACAGAGCACCTGTGGGTTCAAACTCCTGAGCTTTCCGTTAGCAGCAAAGCACTTTAACCACTGTGCCATCCCACTGCCACAAGTTGATTCCTATTCCTACCAACCCTACAGGACAGAGTAAAACTATCCGCAAAAGGTTTCCAAGACTATAAATCTTTATGGAAGCAGATTGCTTCATCTTTCTCCTGGAGCAGCTGGTGGTTTAAACTGCCAATCTTTATGTTAGTAGCCAAATTCCTTAACCACTGAGCTCCTTACTGTGCCACTAGGGCTCCGCAAAATAAACTCTAGGTTTCTGTTACTAGAACATCACATTTTGGGCACTTGGTTAAGGTGAAGGCAAAATGTCTCAAGCATAATTATTGCTAAATATTTCCTTCTAGGCCATGCCAAAGAAGCTGTAGTTTTATCAAATGGAGTTCTTTTACAATTTTAAATATTATGTTCTTAAAAATTCTAAACTAGCTAGAGGAAATATGAAAATAGAACTGTGAAATGGTCTTTAAAATAAAACTTCCTTAAAAGGCATTAAGTGACTAGGGTTGATAAGCCTTCTATTGTTGGAAGATGTTTAGTTAGGAGCCTTTTTTCAGTGAAGGGAGTCTCATTTAACATTTCCTTATACCCCCTAGTTAGAGTTTGGATTGGGATTTTTAACAGCATGTCTTCAAATTTTCCTTGCTTTCCTGTTTCCCCACAGACTTCATTCCACCATTTCAGTTTAGCCCTCTTTTAAAGAAATCCACAGAAAAGAAGAATAACAGATGAGGGAAAGTCAAAAAGGGAAAATGTGAAAATGGTTGTTTTCATCCTATCCTTTTCTAGAAGCTGACATTATCCATTGGTTCCATTTCACCTGGTGGTAGGAATACTGGTAAAAGGAATTTGGGAGCAATTGATCAAGTGTTAATAAAGATAAAATGATAAATGTGAGAAAACAGGACTGGCATCAGAAGACGTCTGTGGGAGAGTATTATTATCCTCCCTGAGGATAATCTCTTCAAGTTTCCGTATTTAAAAGGTGTCTTGCTTTGCTTAAATATCCTGTTATGGATTTAGCAACCATCCATCTACCTACATTTTTTTTAAAAAAAACCTATTAACATTTTCAGTTTCCACCATTCCCTGAGGAAGAAAGTTCTGTAGGCAAGGTTGTTTTCCTAAATTACATTTCTGGATCTTTAAAAAATAGTTCTTAATTCTGAGATTAGTTGAACCAGATTAATATTCCTGCAACCACATTTTTCATGACTTAACAGTCTGTCATAATAGTCTAGTTACAACTTAAAGATACTTGTTGTTGTTATCATGTGCCATTGAGTCGGACCTGACTCATAGAGACCCCCTCTTGGGTTTCCAAGACAGTATCACTATGGAAGTAGATTGCCCAGCCTTCCTTCCGAGGAGTGGCTGGTGGGTTTGGACCACCAGCCTTCTGGTTAGCAGTCAAGTGTCTTAGGCACTATGCTACCAGAGGGAACAATAATTATACTTGACTTCATAAACAAAGGTTCCCCTCCACCTAGCCTTTTGTGCCTCTTGTTGTTGTCAGGTGCCACTGAGTCAGTTACAACCTGGGAACAACAGAACAAAACACTACCTGGTCCTATGCCATCCAATCATTGCTATATTTGAGCCCACTGCAGCAGCCACTGTGTCACTCCATCTCACTGAGTGTCGTCTTCTTTTTTGCTAACTCTCTACTTACACCAAGTATGATGTCTTTCTCCAGGACCTGACCCTTCCTGATCACATCCTCAAAGCACCGAGGTGAAGTCTCACCATCCTCATTTCTTAGGAGCATTCTGACTGTACTTCTTCCAGGACAGATTTGTTTGTGCTTCTGGCAGTCCATAATATAGTCAGCATTTTATGCCAGCACCATAACTGAAATGCATCAGTTCTTCTTTGGTCTTCCTTATTCATGGTCCAGTTTTCAAATGCATATGAAACAACTGAAAATACCAAGGCTTGGGTCAGTCCTCAAAGTGACGTATTTGTTTTTCAATACATTAAAGGGGTCTTTTGCAGCAAATTTGCCCAATGCAATGTGTCGTTTGATTTCTTGACTGTTGCTCCATGGGTGTTGATCATGGATCCAAGTAAAATTAAATCCTTGACAACTTCAAAGTTTCTGTTTATCATGATGTTGCTTGTTGGTCCAGTTGTGGGGATTTTTGTTTTATGTTGAGGTGTAATCCAAACAAAGTCTTTGATCTTCATCAGTAAGTATTTCAAGCCTTCTTCACTTTCAGCAAGCCCAGTTGTATCACCTGCATATTACAAGTTGTTAGTCTTCCTCCAACCCTGATACTTTGTTCTTCTCATATAGTCCAGTTTCTTGGATTATTTGCTCAGTAAACAGACTGAACAAGTTTCATGAAATGATACAACCCTGACACACACCTTTTCTGATTTTAAACCAAGCAGTATCAACTTGTTCTGTTCAAATGATTGCTTCTTGGTCTAAGTACAGGTTCTACATGAGCACAATTAAGTGCTCCTTTTAGCTAACCACATTTCCAGTGCCTCTAACTCACTGCCATCTAGTTGTTTCCGACTCACAGCAACCCTATAGGGCAAAGTAGAATTGTCCCATGGGGTTTCCTAGGCTGTGATCTTTACAAGAACAGACGGTCATATCTTTCTCCTGTGGAACAGCTGGGAGATTCAAACCTCCAACCTATCGATTAGGAGTTTAATCATGGCACTCCCAGGGCTCCTTCAATTGTCTCTAGCACATATATTTTGAGTTCCTGGAAAACCCAACTGGTTATGATTCAAAGGTACCTTCTAGACTTTCTCACTCACCAAATTCACAGCTATGAATTGTTCTTCTTTTCTCAATCACCTGTGTGTCACATGACCCTAAAATTTCATGATTTTGAATGAAGAGACAATCTCATACAAAGTGATTATAATCTGAGCATGAATAGAAGAGGGAATTTCATGCTAGAGCTATTCAGACAATTTCATGCTAGAGCTATTCAGACAATTGAGCTGAAGAAGATAAATAAGGGGGGAGCTCTGGTAGCGTAGTGCTTAAGGCACTTGACTGCTAACAAGAAGGCTGGCAGTTCAAAACCACCAGCCACTCCTCGGAAGGAAGACGGGGCAATCTACTTCCGTAGTGATACTGCCTTGGAAACCCAAGGAGGGGTCTCTATGAGTCAGGTCTGACTCGACGGCACATAACAACAACAAGATGGGTATAACAGGAGCTCTGGTAGTATAGTGCCTAAGGCACTTGACTGCTAACCAGAAGGCTGGCGGTTTAAACCCACCAACCACTCCTCGGAAAGAAGATGGGGCAATCTACTTCTGTAGTGATACTGCCTCGGAAACCCAAGGAGGGGTCGCTATGAGTTGGGTCCGACTCAATGGCACATAACAACAACAACAACAAGGGTATAACCAAAGGAGCCCTGGAGGCACACTAGTTAAGAGCTCAGCTGCCGACAGAAAAGTTGGCGATTCAAACCCACCAGTTGCTCTGTAGGAGAAAGATATGGCAGTCTGCTTTGGTAAATATTATAGTCTTGGAGACCCTATGGGGCAGTTCTATTCTGTTCTAAAGTGTCATTATGATTTGGAATGGACATGATAGCAATTTTTGGTTTTGACAGTGTAACCAAGGTAGGAATTCTTAGGCTCTTCACTAGATTCCTAGATAATTTTTCCCTTACATATTTCCTTAATGTCATAAACAATCACTTCCTTGTGACACTTGTTTGACAATCATCTATGAATTTTCTTGGTATGGCAAGATTTCTTTGGTAAGCTCTTCCCCTTTCACAGGAGGTTTCCAACTTACAGTTTAAGAACTGCCATGACCTATTTTTAGCTTTTCAGCTACTCAAGGTTTACAGTGCAAGAGTCCTGTCATCAACTCCTTACTCTGACTGCTATGTCCTGTATACCCCTTGGCTATCATCTTCTCAGACTACTGCTCTGGAAATAGATGTTTGCAACCTCATTCACAACAAGAGAAAGAAAAATAAATCAGAGCTTCTACCACCCAGTAAAGCAAAAGACTGTGACAATAAAACAGGTCATCAGCTGCTTACTGTTTATATATATATATATATATATATATATATAATATCCTCTCCTTTAATTCAAGAAGCTGTTCACAAGAATGACTGTGCTTTGTGGTATGAAAATGAGGATGCACAGATGCTTCAAAAACAAAAACCACAAATGACTCACTTAAAACAATGGTACAAAAACTGTTTTAAACTAACTTCAGATAATAAATAAATAAAACCTTAGAAAAATCCCTTGCCGTCAATTATTTGGAATTGTCAAGAAATAAAATGCTCCGCAGCAATGAATTTTCAGCTGATTAAACTCTGTACAAATTGCTAGAAATTATCTTAAACATACCAGCTGCCATTGAATCCAATCTGGTGGTGATTCAAGATTCATGAATCATGGTGATCCCAGGTGCATTAAAGTAGAGTTGTGCTCCACAGGGTTTTCAATGGCTGGTTTTTTGGAAGGAGACTGCCAGGCCATTCTTCTGAGGCACCTTTGAGTGGTCTCAAACCTCTAATTTTTCAGTTAGTTAGTAGCTGAACACATTAACCATTTGTACCACTTAAGGACTCCGGTTTTAAATACAGTACACAATATGTTTTTAATATCTTAAAGAGAGGATATTGAACATAACTTAAGCTTTCATTATTATTTACAAGAATGAAGTAAAAAATAACAGAACCTTGGGCTTTGGTATCTGGCAGAGCTAGGTTCAAACTGCAATTCTGCTACATATAACTGTGTACCTTTGTGTGTATGTAACTCACTACCCTAGAGTCAATTTCAACTCGCAGAGACTGCCATTGGGTTGTTGAGGCTGTAAATCTTTACAGAAGTAGATTGCCCCATCTTCCTTCTGCATAGTGGTTGATGGATTTGAACCACTGACCTCCTAGTTAGCAGCCAAATGCCTTATCCATTACACCACCAGAGCACCTTTGTGTGTGTGTGTGTGTGTGTTACCTTGTAAAGCTAAATTTATTCATCTGTAAAAAGGGGAAAATCACAGAAAGAAATGCAGGATTACTATAAAGATTAAATGAGATGATGCACGCAAAGAAATAATGCAGAGCCTGCATATAAAAGCTCAATAAGTGTGAGCTGTTTGTGTTCTTTATTTTAACACGTAACAGTTTTTTATTGATTACTTGTTGTGTTGGGTGGATTCACATACCTTATAATCATTGGGAACTTTCATTCACATCTTGCTTTTTCTCTCTTCCATCAATCGACTATCACGTGTATCAATTCTTTGAGCTATCAGTCAACCTGTCTTTAATATGTAAATCCACCACACTTTTATTTGTTGATTCTAATCTCCTTGTGTTTTATTGACTATGCAAAGGCATTTGATTGTGTGGATCATGACAAATTATGGATAACATTGAGAAGAATGGGAATTCCCGAGCACTTGATTGTACTCATGAGGAATCTGTACCTTGACCAGGAGGCTGTCGTTCGAACAGAACAAGGGGACACTACATGGTTTAAAATCAAGAAGGGAGTGCGTCAGGGTTGTATTCTTTCTCCACACTTATTCAATCTATATGCTGAGCAAATAATCCGAGAAGCTGGACTATATGAAGAAAAACGTGGCATCAGGATTGGAGGAAGAATCATTAACAACCTGAGATATGCAGACGATACAACTTTGCTTGCTGAAAGTGAGGTTGACTTAAGGCACCTACTGATGAAGGTTGAAGAATACAGTCTGCAGTATGGATTACATCTCAACATAAAGAAAACAAAAATCCTCACAACTGGACCAATGAGCAGCATCACAATAAATGGAGAGAAGATTGAGGTTGTCAAGGAATTCACGTTGCTTGGTTCTACAATCGATGCCAACGGAAGCAGCAGTCAGGATATTAGACGACGTGTAGCATTGGGGAAGTCAACTGCGAAGGAACTGTTTCAAGTGCTGAGGAGCAAGGATATCTCCTTGAGGACTAAGGTGCGCCTGACACAAGCCATGATATTTCCAATCGCCTGGTATGCATGTGAGAGCTGGACAATGAATAGGGAAGACCGAAGAAGAGTTGATGCTTTTGAGTTGTGGTGCTGGCGAAGAATGCTGAAAGTACTGTGGACTGCTAAAAGAACTAACAGATCTGTCCTGGAGGAAGTGCAGCCAGAATGCTCCTTGGAAGCAAGAATGGCCAGACTTCGTCTCACCTATTTTGGTCATGTTGTAAGAAGGGACCATTCCCTGGAGAAGGATGTCATGCTTGGTAGGGTGGAGGGTCGACGAAAGAGGGGGAGGCCTTCAGGGAGATGGATTGATATGGTGGCTGCGATGATGGGCTTGAGTATAGCAGGGATTGTGGGGCTGGCGCGGGATCGGGCAGTGTTTCGTTCTGCTGTGCATGGGGTCTCTATGAGTCGGAAACGACTTGACGGCACTTAACAACAACAACAACAATCTCCTTTGAATTTGGCAACCACATTAACCATCTATTCTAATCAGTGAATAGAGAATTTGTTGAATTTTTTTCGAAATTATGACTTAGTGCTTTGGTTCTGGATATAAGCACCCTTTAATCTTTCTTCAGGTTCTAAGTAAAATTTGATTGAAGTGGAGGGCCACATTCCACAGATGGTTAAAATATGTTAAGAGTTAACATATTACCTGTTACATTGTATTCTTCCTTGAACCCCCAACCTCTTTCAAAAGAGGACTTTGACATCCGGTGTTAAGAAGAATTAATACAATGAGGTTAAAGAATTATAAAGATAGAGAATCAGGGCCAGAGATAGTAGGAGGAAGAAAATCACTAACCATTGGGACATTTGAATTATGATTTTAACATGACATTTGGCACAAAGCCTCTTGGCAGCATGGCAAAAAGGAAATGTGTTCAATGATATAGTCCTTGCTATCAGAGAAAAGGAAGCATTCTGATTTTTCTGAGAAAACAGTCTTACGTGGGACCTTATATAGAAAAAAAAGCTTTTATCCACTTCTCTAACGTACAATATCCTTGGCAAGGAATTAGTGTTATAGAATATAATATGCAGATAACCTTTGACATTTTCCTCTTTAGTTCTCATATTGCTTCTCCCGCTGGAGCACTTGGACATTTCACTCTATTGCCGTGCCTGTCTCACTCTTTGAGCCGTACTAACTAGGTTACAAGTATATCTCAATCAGTCTCTTGTGTCCAGTTCTCTTCTTCCCCAATTCACCTTACAAACTGTCCCCATATGGATTTTCCTAAACTAACATGTTCAAGTCCCAGAATGGGTCAAAACCTTCAGTTACTCTCAGTGACACAGGAAGAGGATCCACAATTTTCAGGCGAGTACTCAAGATCTCTTATAATCTAGCTACTTCACAGTACAGGCATACTTTGTGGAGATATTGTGGGTTTGGTTCCAGACCACCACAAAAAAAAGAGTGAGTATTGCAATAAAGTGAGTAACACAATTTTTTTTGGTTTCCCAGTGCATCTAAAAGTTATATTTACACTACACTGTAGTCTATTAAGTGTGCAAAAGCATTATGAAAAAGTTTGGAACACTGTGAGAACGACCCAAATGTGACACAGAGACATTCAGTGAGCGTATGCTGTTAAAAAAAATGGCGCCAGCAGACTTGCTCAATGCAGGATCACCACAAACCCTCGATTTCTAACAGATGCAGTATCTGGGAGGTGCAAAAAAGTGATGCACAATAAAACAAGATGTGCCTGTTTACTCGCCATTCCTAACCCTTCATCAGTCCAACCAACTGTTCTTATCAGTGTTTTTGACTATGGCATGCTTCTTTCTGTCTCTATTCCTCTGCTCACGTGATATCCCCTCCTGAAATGCTGTTATGGTTACCTAGTACTACTCTGACAAGAATATGCCACAAATGGGATGGCTTTAACAAACAGGAGTTTATTCTCTTACAGTTTGGGGGCTTTAAGTCCGAGTTCAAAGTGCCAGGCTCTAGGAGCTGGGTGAAAGCCCCTCAACCTTGGGCTTCAGCTCTTCCTCCTGCTCCCGGCCCACTGAAGCTGGAGGCTTTTCTTCACTTAGCTGTTGGCTGCTGAGGCTGACAAGCCCAAGGTCAACAAGCAACAAGGCACAGTCCTGATATTACCAAACCACGTGGCAGACCATTAATTCAAGTCCATTAAAAGTCCTAGGATGGGCAGAGCACAACAGGCTGCTAGACAACAACTCAGCCACATGCAAGGTTCAAGCGTGCCATAGGCTAGAGACCATTCTCAAAGCTGTTTCTTATATACGGGAAGCAGACCACATACCCAAAGCAGCTACTGAGCTGCTCCAATAGATTCCACCAAGGAGTTAATTACCAGTCTCACCATGGGGAATAACTATATTCAGCTGCCCAGCCACTCACCCAGGCCCAGCCAAGTTGGCATTCAAATTTCACCACCACAAATGCCATTCCCCACTCCTTACTAATTGTTCAAAGTTAAATTCTCCTTCAAGGTCCAACTCAGTTCTTCCATGAAGCTGTACTAAAAACCTGAGCTTATTTCTTTTTCCTCACTAGACTACTGGCTATGCCAGTGAATGAGTGTTTTGTGGACCTCTGGGGAATCCTGAGATGCTTTCTGAGGGCCCACAAGATCATAAACATTTTAATAACAGTACTAAGACATTACCTGCCTTTCTCATTGTGTTAACATCTGCACTAATGGTGCAAAAGCAATAGTGGGTAAAACTGCTAGGGTCTTAGAACAAAACCAAAGCAGCAGCACTGAACTACCAGTAGTCAATTGCATTCATCATACTGTATACTCAGGAAAAAAAAAAATCAATCTCAGTTAACAATATTCTATATGAATCAGTAGCAATTATTAACTTTATTAAATTCTGACCCAGAGTAGAAGAAGATTTTTTAACATTCTGTGTGACGAAATGGAAGTATACATAAAGCACTTATACAGCACATTAATTCAAATCCATTGAAAGTCCCAAGGCTGGCAGAGCCTGACAGGCTGCTGAACAATGACATGGCTACATGCAGGGTTCAAGGTGCCATAAACTAGAGACCATTTCCAAAGCTGCTTCTTATATACGGGAAGCAGACCACATCACTAAGGCAGCTACTCAGCTACTCCAGTACATTCCACCATGGAACTGACTGCCAGTCTCATCATGGGGAATAACTACCACCAGCTGCCCAGCCACTCAACCAGGCCCAGCCAAGTTGACACACAAACATAACTACCACAACATCGAAGTACAATACTTGTCTCAACCAATAGCACTGTGTGATTTTTTTTAAACTAGGAGTTCTGGTGGCGTAGTGCCTCAGGCATTGACTGCTAACCAGAAGGCTAACGGTTCAAACCCATCAGCTGCTCCTCAGAAGGAAGATTGGGTATTTTGAGCTGAGACAATTTTTTTAGAGAACACCATTTTTACATGACAGATTGACACAAAATTTGGTCATACAGACTTGTGTATTTGGCAGATATTTTCTCAAAAATGAACGAAGTGAAACTGTCATTTCGAGGAAAACACTGGCAATGTTTATTGCTAATGATAAAATTCAATCTTGCAAGCTGGTATTAGAACTTAGGACAACTTTTATTTGGCATTGTGAACTTGACAGGTTCCCAATATTCAAGACTTTTCTGATGAGACTGAAGATAATATTAACATGTGACTTTCCTTTCCATATTGAATAATGAAGTATGTCAACATTTGTAAGGTCTATTTAACTCAGTGAACCAGTATTTTATAATTGACCAGTGCAATGCATGGTGATAAAAACCCTGTGTAAGTAAAAGATCCATTCAAAATGCAAGACAGGTTTTTAATGTACAAAAGTTCATTGATACAGTTTCACATTCTACACAGCAACTAAGCCTTGAACAATTATCATTTGTGTGGTTATCAAAGAAAGTTATCTAGATTTTTCTGAATAGGCTCTAAATGCTCCTTCCCTTTTCTAACTATCTATCTCTGTAAAGCTGGATCTTCTTCACATACTTCAAGTAAAGCAACATATTGCAACTTTTAAATGCAGAAGCAGATATAAGAATTCAGTTGTCTTCTCTTAAGGAGAGCTGCCAATGGAAAGTGAAATAATGCCACTCTCCTTACTTACTTTTTTTTTTTGGAGTTAGTTTTCATAGAAGTATCTTATTTATGTTAAACTATAGAGTAGGTTTATTGTTGGCCATGTTTAAATGAATAAATATATTTTTTTAATTTCTCCATTTTAATTTGTAATATATTAAATAGTAATAGATATAAGTAACTTACATAAAAACTGCTCTTTGAGGTCTTCAGTATTTTATTAAGAACATAAAGTGTATGAATATAAAAAAAATTGAGAAGCAATGATCTACATCATTCATTTTGGTACTAATTATGCATTTTATATATACTATGTATCATAAGTCAATAAACCTTTTTTTGTTGTTGTTTATATAATACATATAAACAAACAAACAAACAAACAAAAACTCACTGCCATTGAGTCGTTTCCAACTCACAGCAACCCCTCCTTGGGTTTCCAAGGTGGTAATATATTATATATAATACATATACAATATATTATAATGTCATCTATTTTTATGTATGCATATTATCATCTTAATTGGATTATAATAATGAAGAAAAAATTTTCATTGTTTTGCTTTATTTTACCTATAACACTTAAGAAGGTAAGTCAATAGATACTTGTATTGACTCAAGGCAATATATTTGAGTCAAAGTTTTTAATATAACAATTTTTGTAGAGTTTTATAATTAGGTTGCAATAAATTATATTAAAGATACAATGCTGCTGGTTTCTACAGGCTGCTCAAGACTGCTGGAAAATTCAAGACCATTCCATCCCAATGTAGTTGTCAAGTTTCTTAAATTACAATTTCAAAATAGTTTGCTCCTATCTTTGCACATACTGGTCCTTCTTCCTAGAATTTCCTTCCCTTCCTCTTTCACTGGCTATCAGTCTTCTTCAGGGAGCCCTTCCCTGCCTCTCTGGTGAGCTTAGATTTCCTCAGAGTACATTACAATGAAAAACTAAAATCATTGCCGTCTAGTTGATTCTGACTCATAATGACCCTACAGGACAGTTTAACAGCCCGATACCATTTCTAAGGCTATAATCTTTACAGAAGCAGAATGTCACATCTTACTCCCATGGAGTAGCTGGCAGGTTCTAAACTGCCATCCTTTGGGTTAACAGCTGAGTACTTAACCACTGTGCTACCAGGACTCTTTAAGAGTACCTTATACTTCTCCTTATATGTCACTTCTCACAATTTTAATTGTCTAGTTATTTGTGTGGCTTAGTGCCTAAGGCACTTGACTGCTAACCAGAAAACTGGCAGTTCAAACCCACCAGCCACTCCTCAGAAGGAAGACTGGGCAATCTATGTTCATAGAGATACCGCCTCGGAAACCCAAGGAGGGGTCGCTATGAGTTGTAATAGACTCAATGGCAGTGAATTTGGTTTTTCTGGTTCACTTATTTGTGTAATCATTTCATTAATGTTGTCTTTCTTACTAGAATATATGTTCTAAGGGGACATAGATTGTATCATCTTTTCAATGACATTTCTCAATCATACCTGCTTAATAGGATTACAGTAATATTGAATGGATAATTGTTAGTAAATAAATCATTTAACCAACTAAAATTAATTAACTCTTTATCTGGTGATGGTTTATAAAATTGTAGATAAAGAACCAAGGGAAAATTACATTATACATCAAAAAAGAAATTAAATGAGCTAATTTCTCTTTTTTTAAGTAATGGTTTATAGAATAGATCAATGAGAAACAAAAGTGGCAACAGGGAGCCTATGAGAGTCCAGGGGAGAAAGATGGCAACCTACTCCTAGGGGTTAGTAATGGAGAAAGAAGAGAAATGGAAAGAATGAAGCTGTAATATGTACTTAAAATCAGCAGCTCTTGGTTATTAATTGGATGTGGGTAACAGATGCAAGATGTCAAGAAAGACTTTCAGATTTCTGGTTTGAGCAGCTCAAAGGATGATGGTTACTGTTAGAGACTGAACTGTTTCCCCACAAATGTGTTGTAAATCCTAACCTCTGTGTTGGTGGTTATAATCCCATTTGGGAATGGGTTATCTTTGTTATGTTAATGAGGCAGGATAATGTAGGGTATATATCTTAAGTCTATCTCTTTAGAGAGATAAAAGGGTTGAAACAAGTAAGTGAAAGAAGTTGAGATGAGGGGAGAGAGATGCCAAGCCACAAAAAGATTCCCCAGGAGCTGAAGCTAAGAGACAAGGACCTTCCTTCAGAGAAGAGAGAGAGAGAGAGAGAGAGAGAGAGCCTTCCCCTAGAGCCCTTTGAATTTGTACTTCTAGCCTCCTAAACTGTGAGAAAATAAATTCTGTTTGTCAAAGCCATTCATTTGTGGTATTTCTGTAATAGCAGCACTAGATAAATAAGACAATTATATTTACCAGAAAACTGGAAGAAAAATAATATTAGAAAAGGAAGACTCTTTCTTGTGAGGCCAAGCAGAGAGATCAAGGGTCTGGGGCTGAGAGGAAAATCTCTGATTACAAATATGAACTTGAGAGTTGATAACATGGAACTTGTATCAGAAGATAAAGAAGTGAGTGTGAGAAGAGCAAGTAAAAAAAGAGAACCAGGACTGAGCTTTGAGGATGTCTACCAGACCAGGAGGGCTTGGGCAGAAATAGTGGATAAACAAGGAAGGTAGAGAACAAGTGGCCAGAGAGACAGGTTTAGAGAAGTGGTCAACCTAAGATTATCTTTGATCCACTTGTCTGTCCCTCACCTCTCACCTTCCTCTTCCTTCCCACTTTTCACTGACTCTATTTACCCCACACTGGGATTATTACACTAGTTAGTACTGCTTGCATTCTGTTTCCTCCAACTCATCCTGTATACTTCCACCAGATCAATCTCTCTATAGCTAAACTACCCAATATAGTAGCCATTAGTCATTGTAGCATAATGGCTAAGACACTTGCCTGCTAACCAGACGGCTGGCGGTTCAAACCCACCAGCCACTCCTCGGAAGGAAGGTTGGGCAATCCTACTTCCGTAGTGATACTGCCTTGGAAACCCAAGGAGGGGTCGCTATGAGTCAGGTTTGACTCGACGGCACATAACAACAACAAAAAGTCATTGTGGCTATTTAAGTTTACATTAATTAAAAAAAAAATAAAATGAAAAATTCAATTCCTGAATCTCACTATTTCATCTCATACTTCAAGTGTCTCAACAGTCTCATGTGGGTAGGGGCTATCTTATTGGACAACACAGATATAGAATCTGTCCATCATCAGAGAAAATTCTATTGGCCAGCAAAGCTATAGCATTGTTTTGCTTGTGTGCCTTCAGAGTAAAAGTCCAAACTCTTCAGTCCAAATCCTGACCTCAGACTATCTATTCAACCTCACCTCCTCCCACTCCGCTATATTAACTCTATGCTTAAGGCAAACTGAGCACATCTTACTCATTTCCACCTTCATTTATTTGCTCATGTCATGCTATTTGGATACCCTTCTGTAATATCTAAGGTGCTCTGGTGGTGTACTGGGCAAGGCATTTGCCTGCTAACCACAAGATCAGCAGTTCAAACTCACCATGAGAGCACTACTTGGTGGCATGGTCTGGGAGAAGCCATGTGTGTTAGACAAGTGACAGCAGTGGCCATGTGGCAGAGGCTGTGCTCACTGCGAGATCCTTTTCTGCAGGAAATGCAGAAGACTGAACAGCCACCGGGCCTACATAGCACAATGCATCGTGGAACACCAGGACTTGGGTGAGGCCAGGGACCCAGGAGGGGCAGAGGCTACTTGGGGCTCCTGAGCACTGCTCCCCACCCCAAGCCTTTGTGTTCTCCATCCTTGCCAGATCCGATTCTCCATAACCTTCTTCTCACCCTTGATATGGAACCTTCTCCAACACATGCCACAGAACTGCCCTTTCTCAGAGCCATCCCTCAATCAAGAAGGCCCACTGTTGATGTGTGTTCCCACCCAATGAGGAGCCCAACATAGTCTGGAGTTCCATCCTCTCTTAGCACTTCCTGAGGGCTCCCTTACCCAGGCAGCATGTAGTGCCAACCACCACCTGATTTGGTTCGGGACACCGCCTCACATTCATTCATCTCTTGGGTATTTCAGGTCCTTTTGGGCCCTGGGTAGAGGCACGACCTAGAGAAAATAACTTCCTGGTTCTTTCACCCCTTTGAGAAACCTGCCCCCTCCCCTCAAATCCAGTAATAAAGCCTCTGATCAAAGTGTCAAAAAATAAACAAGATAAAAATGATGAGGCAATCTAATTTCATAAAGAATTGCAGGCCTGGAAACCCAATGGGGGTCACTATAAGTCAGAATTGACTTGATGGCAGTGGGTTTTTTTTTTTTTTTTTTTGGTCTGCAATATCTACATAATTTTATGTCAACTTGGGTAAGCTATAATACTCAGTTAACCAATCAAATACTAATCTAGGGAGGTATTTTGTAGATATGGTAAACATCTACAATCAACTAACTTTTAAAGTAACAGAGGTTATCTTCAATAACATGGATGGGTCTCACCCAATCATGTGAAAGGATTTAAGAGCAAAACTGAGGTTTCCCTGAGGAAGAAGAAATTCTGCCTGTAGACTGTATATCAGCTTCTGCCCTACAAATTATACTCTATGATCAAGCAAACTAATTCTGTGAGATATCTTACTTTTTTTAGATATAAGACAGATGACAGACACAAACAGACATATATGTACATATATACACACTCATATACATATACATACATACATATAAAGAGATTTTTATAGTAGGATATATATCTGTTTCTCTAGTAAGACCTGAACTGATACACATTTTGGTACAGATTTCAATGCCTACTTCAAAGTTGAGCTACATACTACCTCCTTCAACAATGCAAATCAGACAGTGATTCTTAAATCTAGCTGGACATTAGAGCCACCTTTGTAAACTTTAAATAAACATATTCAGGTTCTAACAAAGAGCAAGATTAGCACATGGAGGCGATTAGCACACTAGAAGAGCTCTTATGTGCTAAGAGCTCATTAGCACATGAGAAGGATTACTGCCCTAACTCAACTCTTCTAGCACTTAGTGTCACTTGAACTTACTATATACACTGCATATATACTGTATTATATTTTTTCATTCAATAACCAACCAACCAACATCAGTTGCATGATTAGCATCTGTTAAACAATATGACAACTTGCAGAGGGCACTGGTCAACTATACACTCACTCTTGGCCTCAACAACTGCATTCATTATGGTTCTTGAATGTGAGCACTGACATATTACTTTATATTCCTTGAAGCACACATGATGAATAAATATTGAATGAATGAATGAATAAATAAAATTCTTCCTAGAAAATTTAGTGAAGCTGATAGTAGCTTATTCAAAATAGTGCATAATTTAAATAGCTCTTATTTCTAGTTCAATTGAAAATTCTATTAGCAAGTGTTAGCAAGTGCTCGACATATTTATTTATTGATAGACTGTACTGTTGGCATTTTATAAAATTGCTGGGTATGATTAATTCTAAAGTCAGTGATAATTTTGGTAGGCACCTAAGTGTCTGTACCTATACTTTCTCGGGCGCATATATCACAAATGGTCTTCTCTGCTCTATGGAGAACAGAACCAAATTTCTGATACCAACCCAGTCTGATTTCATTTGAAAGGGAATGAGAAGGGATATGGCACACTGAACAATGTAGGTTGTAGCCCTTTGCCTGCAATGTGCTTAGCAGCCTATAAGCATCCATAAATGTTAGATAAGACTCCTTGCTATATTACTATTTTATGAATATGCTTTTAAGATAGCTAAAATGCTTTTCAATCACTGAGCAGTCACTGAACACACACCCCAGTGAGGAAGGCTACTGCTGATTGTTCTTTTTATACAAGAGGATACTGAGGTCCTGCAAGGGGCTTGCCCACAGGGGACAGACCACAGAAGGGCAGTAAGAACAGAGGGCTTCTAATTCCCAGGAGAGTTCCATCCTGCACTCAGCTTCCTGGGGGAACTTTTACAATGACTCTGACCTACCCCTCAAAATTTATTTTAAATAAAAAGTAAAAAATCCTTTTCAAAGTCCTAAAAGTACCTCATCTCACTCTTCTCCCTACCTTCAACCTTCTTCATATTTCACAGGACAGTATGTTTATTTTTAAAAAAAACTCTTAAGGCTGATGAAAGTGTATCAAATGGTGGTGATACCATTCACACTGCTGAATGTTCTGTCAAAATTTTCATTATGTAATTTGATTTGAGGGGATTTGGACTTGGCAATCAAATTTTACACTAGCAGTAATTATGGTCCTGACTTGATATATTCTAATTCATGCTAACATCGTAAATTGGTTTGCCCATCGCAATTAATGAAAATGCTCTTCGGTAGTTATTACAATCCATCAGGTCACGTTAATCTGTATTTCAAAAAGTGACTTAGGAGAAGGAGCTGTAAATGCATTTTCCTTTTGAAGGAGCTATTCGGGTTTTCTGGGTAAAAACATATTTATGATTTCTTACCAGAGACAGACTTAAGAAATACATTTGAGAGTTATAGTAAAGATACACTATTTTGTTATTATTTGTTGAAGTCAGGAAAACTGCAGTTAACTAGTGGTCAGAAATAAAAAGGATTTCAAAGAATTTTCCCAAAGCCTTTACACTCTTCCAAATTAGAGACTAATTTGCAGGTCAATTCCCACTGGTCTCCCTTTTTCAATTTTCCAGGAATCCTGGGAACTCATACTGTGTGTACATTTCCAACAACTTCGTTTTTTCTCTTTAAATTTTTATTACAACTTTTTATAGTGATGCTGTTTTTAGGTCACAGCATGGTCAGGTTATTTTAGCAGGAAACTTTTAACTTTAGCTTAATTCTTTTGCTTCTGTGGGTTTTTCAAGCCATTACTGTAGTATGTTTCTAGATGACTTTATAATTAAATGAATTCTATGGTAAATACTGATGCCACATCTTTGTTCAAAATGCCCAGAGCTCCCTGCTTTCCTTGTCCATGTTTTTGTCAAATCAATTTTGACATTTCCCAGATAACACAGAGCTCACTGAATTTCAAATGTGATACATTCTTGAGGCAGGAATTCATACAGCATTTCTAAGCCAAAGGTTTCTGGAAATGGAACAAAACCAAGTAGAATGAATACCTTTACACAGAGGAAAGGGTTTTAATCTATTATATAATTTGGCTGATGACGATAATAGATGAAATGAGGGAAAACATAAAAAGGAAGCAACAAAGATTCATTAATGAGCCACTTTTAACTTTCAACTCTCTTGAATGATATATTCACAGAAATATCTTCCCATCCCCTCATCCTCCACTTCCATCAATTACCATGGCCTGCTGCATATGAAATATGTTCTTCCTTTCCATCCCCACTGACATACCCTACCTTCAAGCATTCATTACCTCTTGCCTGGACTGTTATCCGTCCAGACTGTAAGTATTTGAACTCCTGCAATGATAAAGTATTTTAATAATAAGAACATCTCTCTGCTGAAACAAAATCTATCTGCTTACATATACTCTATTCATAGGTTTAATACTACATTTTGCAAACTCCATCTACCAATTATTTAAATCTTACTATCAAATCTTGAATGTCAGGAACCCTAATCTTTCTCCTCTCAACATGCTCCCACTTAAAAACAGAGCACCCAAAAATGGGTGTTAATAACTAACACTGAACCAGAGAAGTCCAATATTCTCTTTGTTCTGCACACATGGCTACTAATGCAACATAGATCTGCATTAACTTTTTGACATTATTAGAGTTTAATTTGCCAAATACCTCCCTTTTCATTTGATCAGTTATTAGCCTTGTTTCTTTTGCTCTTTACTTAAAGCAGCCGATATTTATGATTCAGGGGCAGGAGTTTACTTAAATTTATATTGATTTTTGTCTCCTCCAGAAATTGATTTCAATCCATTATCCCATAGTCTTAGTAAGATCAATCACCCAGATAAGCACATTCTCACTCATTAGGCCCACACATCTTCATTCTGTATTTAAATGCACTTTTTCCCCATATACCTTGCTAAAATGAAAACACTCAAAAAGTCTGTGGCATTCTCCTGCTCAACACATCTAACTCCCATTAAATAATAATAATAATGTACTTGGTTTGCATGATTTATTTTTATCGAAACCTATTGGCTCCTGATGACCTTTTTCGAACATTCTCAAACCATCTGCTTCAAATTCTCATTCTGTAATATTCCTGGAGAGTCTCAATGTCTCACTTATCAGAATTTAGCCCATATCCAACTTCTACCTTAGCCCCACCCCTTTGTGGATATTGTCAAATTGGCTCTCTAGTCTCGTGTTACCTGTTCTGGTTCCTGTATCTCAGGATTACCAATTGTGGTTCCATGAGCAAACCTTCAAGCTCTTTTAATTTAAACTAACTAACTAATTTAAATCTTACTATCAAATCTTGAGCCAGAAAATTTAAATCCATTTGTAACAATCATATTCCTTTCTAAAATATTCTCCTGCAGCACAGGCTTCTATGCCCCCCTCACCTGAGCTTGAACCATTTCAATCTAAAGTTCACCCTTATTAGAAGAAAGGGCAAAAGTAATACAGAAGCTGATAAGCTGTTCTCCGTCATCTCTTATCATTAAACTCTTTTCTTCAAGTTGTGGGCCCATCATTGCTTCTTTATGGTCTAAGAGAACTCAAAACCAATCAATTAAAATCTCTCTCTCTCTCTCTTTATTTCACTAAAATGCTAAGCATTTTTTACAAGCCTCAACTCACTCATTCACTCAGGACTATGGTTTTACTGTCACATTTTTTGGTAACAATGCAAAGTATAAGATTTGAGCATTCCAGAGTGGTACTACTACAGGATGATAATTTGTTAACACTGAGTTAAGTTGGCTTTAAACCAACTCTAAGTCTGGTCTGTCTGGGCCTAGATGTTTAATCACCATTTATGACTCTATTTCTCTGGGGAAATACATTCTGCATTCCAAAGAAGTGACTCAGTAAGAACCTGAACTCTGAATGAGAAGTTTGCATGTTGGAGTGTCTATTTTTGCTCATAAAGCCCAATCCTAACAAATCCACCAATGTTAGCTCCTCAAGCAGCCACATAAAGCAAATAACTAGGTCTCCTTTCCTCTATACTCAGAAGAAGTACACATTCCATCACTTTTTATTCTTGGTTCCAACCTTGAAATGCCATGTGAATTGCTAACAGAGCAAATGGGCCAATTTAGCAATTCTTACCAGCCAGTTTATCATTGTTCTTACTTCTCCTTTTAAGAGTTCGTTTGCCAGATACATGTTTCTTTATTTGGTTGACCTTCTCTTCTACTTTGGTGAACTTAATGCCAAAAGATACAATACAAAGCCACCATGTTTCTTTGTTTATAAAAGTCACAAAAGTCCAAGTCTAAGTCCAAGTGAGGAAATGCTTGAGTCAGGGGTGTCTTGTCTTTTCTCTAGTCTTTCTGACCCTGACTATCCTGGGAGACAGAGGTAGATTTTGGAACTTTAGTTGGGTTTGGGGGGTTAGCTAGGAAGACCTTCTAAGGACTGTAAAACGAACTGTATGACTCAACAGCCCCAGCACCAATTCAGTTGCCCCAAGGCCACCAAGACCAAGAATAACCAAAACCAAGTCTGGATTTTTAGAAAACATCGAAGACTAAAATGATTCCTTGAACTCCCTTTGAAACAAAACCTGAATATTAGCTCTGATTACCCTCTCATACCTCAGAGCAAAAAAGTAACACTGACATTCTTGTTCTATATATCACTTCCAGACAACTACTCCCCAATGTTCTGGGGGGAAAATAGTTCCTTTTAGGTCCATGTATGTAGAATACAGTCCCAGCATTTCCTAGGATGTATCACCTCCTATCTTGCAACTGTTAGTCCTTGTTCACTGAAAATCTGGCCCCTGTTCCATCCCCCTCTCCATTCCTACACCTCCATCGTTCCTAAGGGCTGTCTGCATCCATAGGCATGGCCATCTGTGTGGCCCCTCAGTACTTGACCTCCTTATCACCAACGACCTTCTTCCTTTCATCCACTAACTGCCATGGTCCCACTATGGACTTCGTCATCACCTGAAAAAGTCCCTTTCCAAAATCATTTATTTAAGAATCCCTCCTTCTGACCACAGCCACTACATCATTTCATCATGACATCATAGACCTCCTTGACTTTTTCTAATCAATGTCAATTTTCTTCTTTCTGTCCTTCCCTTCTTATCAAGGTTGCAATGCACAGCTCATCATTTCAGTAACACCCTTGCTGACATTCTACTCTCCATCACACCTATATATATAGGAAAGCCCTCGCTCTGGATAAAGCCCGACACTTGCTTTCTCAGCATGTGAGTGATGCTGGAAGAAGCCACATAATAGGGCAGTTTACTATTATCGAAAACTCAGGACCATCAACCCCACACAGCCTAGCACAACTGGTCAGAAATCCTAGAACTCCTTCCAGGTTTTTCTGGAGTGGGAAGAAGCTTGCTCTCCCACTGTACACTTTGAAGTATTCTTTTAGGCACTACACCACAAGAGCTTCCTCTCATAGTTTAGGCTAGAAGTCTGAGTTCAGGGTGTAGCTCTAGGAGGAGGTCTTTCTTTTCGATTTTATCTTCTAGGAGCTGCAATCTTTGGCTTTCCCGTGCTTGTAGATGAATCTCTACTGTGCATGTCTGTCTTCATATGGTATCTTCCCCCTGTGTGTGTCTGTCTACTCTCCTCTTTTTATAACTCAGAAATGATTAGGTCTAGGAGCCTGGTGGTACAATGGTTAAACACTTGGCTGCTAACTGAAATGTCTGTGGTTGGAACCCACTAGCCATTTCATGAGGAGCTCTGGTAGTGTAGTGCCTAAGGCACTTGACTGCTGACCAGAAGGCTGGCGGTTCAAACCCACCAGCCACTCCTAAGAATCTAGTTGGGCAATCTACTTCCATAGTGATACTGCCTCAGAAACCCAAGGAGGGGTCACTATGAGTCGGGTCTGACTTGACGGCACATAACAACAACAACAGCA
>NW_006921632.1:9192201-9223928 GCF_000298275.1 Orycteropus afer afer
CAACAACAGGATCCAGCCTACTCAGGTGGAACCTAATTAACATAAAAAAATTCTATTTCCAGAAAGGATCTTATCCACAGGTATAGGGGCTGTTTTGGTCATCTAGTGGCACTCCAACAGAAAATACCACAAATGGGATAGTTTAAACAACAGGGATTTATTCTCTTACAGTTTAGGAGGCTACAAGTCTAAGTCAAAAGTGCCAGCTCTAGGAGATGGGTGAAAGCCCCCTGACCTTGTGCTTCAGCTCGCCTTCTTGCTCCCAGCCCACTGAAGCTGAAGGCATCTCTTAACTCAGATAGCTGCTGGCAGCTAAGCCTGGCAAACCCAAGGGTGACAAATAAAATGGCACAGTCCCAAAATTATCAGACAACATGGCAGGCCACTGGTTCAAGTCCAGGAACAATCCTAAGCCGGGCAGGCCACATGGCTCACCACTGGGATGAAGACTTAGCTACATGCAGGGTCCAAGGGTGCCAAAATGCTCCCAAGACCTTTCTCAATGCTGCTTCTTATATACTGGAAAAAGACCATACCCCTAAGGGAGCTACTCACCTGCTTCAGTAGATTCTACCATGGAGTTGATTACCAGTCTCATCATGGGGAATAACTATATCCACCTGCTCATCCATGCAAAACAAAACCAGACCCAACCAAATTGACACACAACTTAATTACCACAGGGGCTAGAACCTCAATACATATTTTTGGTGATACAATTCAATCCATAACAGAAGTTCCATTAGCAACTAAAGGATACAGGCCAGCGACAGTGCTAATCATCCCATAAGGCACACGACAGCCCTCACAACTAAGAGTTATATGGCTTGCAGCAACAGCCATACACAAAACACCAACATTGCTGAGGCTGAGAAATCCTGATCTAACTCAAGCCCTACTTACTGCTTCGTCTGCTGCTTGGCTTCTCTCCCGCCACTCTCTAGGTTTTCCTCTTAAATTTCCAGTCGTCAACTTCTGGAGTCATCTACTGATCCTAAAGTCACTGCCCCTCATTACTTGGAGATTTAAGTCCTAGCCAGTATTACTACCCCACACATTTGTTGTTGTTATTTGCTGTCAACTTGACTCTGACTCTTGGCTACCCCGAGTGTGCAGAGTAGAACTGCTCCATAAGGTTTGCAAGGCTGTGACCTCTCAGACGCAGATTGCCAGGCCTATCTTCCAATGTGTGTCTGGGTGAGTGTGACCTGACAACCTTTCAGCTAGTAGTCAAGCTATGAATAGAAATAAATCCAAAACCAAATCCACTGCTGTCAAGTTGATTCCAAATCACAGTGACCATGCAGGACAGAGTAGAACTGCCTGAGGGTTTCCAAGGCTATTTTTGAAATCTTTACAGAAGCAGACTGCCACATCTTTCTCCCATGGAGCAGCCGGTGGGTTTGAACTGTTGACCTTTCAATTAGCAGCAGAGTACTTAAGTACTGCACCACCAGGGCTTCATCCATCTATCTATCTATCTATCTATCTATGTATCTATCTACATACATATAGAAGGCTGGCAATTCAAGCCCACCAGCCACTCCTCAAAAGGAAGATTGGGCAATCTACTTCCATAGTGATACTGCCTTGGAAACCCAAGGAGGGGTCACTATGAATCAGATCCAAATGGATGGCAGTGAGTTTGGTTTTTTTGTTTTGTTTTTTGGTTTTTGGTTTTTACCTAAATTGCCTATATACATGTCAAGCTGGCATTTGGAAGATATTAAAAGCACAAGGTATGCCCTAAGGCGGGTTTTTGTAGATGAAAGAGGGATATTCTGGTAATGGACGGGAGCTTATTTTTCCAAAGGAGCAAAGTAAGTGGGGAAAAAAACTTTGGAGATCTGAGGAGTCAGTGAGGGAGGTGGATCGGGAAGAAGTCTAGGCTCTTACTAGAAACCTTGCCTCTGCTGGCACTGACCCTGAGTCTACATGGGGTAGGAGTGTCTGAAGGGTAATTATCCACATTTGGGATTTTCTGTACTTTGTTCCCTTTTTAGGGAAGATGCTGCTTTATAGATAATACTGCTGATTTCTTTAAATTCAATTTTGAAAACATATAGATCCCAAGAAAGAGTTAAAGTATTAAATTATTCAACAAATATTAATTTGATATCTACTGTTTTAGGCACAATAAAAAAAAAAAACCCAAACACACTGCTGTTGAGCTGGATCCGACTCAAAGCAACCCCTCCTTGGGTTTCCAAGGTGGTATCTCTATGGAAGTAGAGTGCCCAACCTTCCTTCCGAAGAGTGGCTCGTGGCTTTGAACCACCAGCCTTCTGGTTAGCAGTCAAATGCCTTAGGCACTACGCCACCAGAGCTCCCCTAATGAACAAAAAAATATCCCTGTACTTGTGGAGCTTACATTTTACTGGGAGAGATATAAAACCCAAACCCCGTGTTATCAAGTCAATTCTGCCTCTTAGTGACCCTAGATGACAGAGTAGAACTGCCCTCATAGGGTTTCTAAAGCTGTAAATCTTTACGGAAGCAGACTGCTTCATCTTTTTCCTGTGGAGTAGCTGGTGGGTTTGAACTCCTTTAACCCAGTGCTTTAACTACTGCACCAGTACAGCATGTCAATGATGATACATCTTTCAGGAAAAATAAAGTATATTTTATATGTGGTGGGTTACAGATTTAAATAAGGTGCTTAGGATTTAAATGAGGTGCTTAATGAGAAGGTCATAAGTGAAAATACCTAAAAGTGGTGCTGTCAGTTACCTAGAACACAGTCCCAGTGTCCAGTTTCCTGACACAGAACAGGAAATACATATGCAATAAAACCTGTGAAAGCAAGAACCTGTGTAAGATGAAAACCTGTCAAAGAAGGAAAACTCAAACATTTCCCAATAAAATAAATGATAGAAAAGTGGTAAGACTGCCCTCTGTCAAAGACAGAGAACTTGCAAGACTTGGAAAAATAAGACAGTCTCATCAAGTATAGGCTATCACAGGCTTCACTGTATATATATGTTGTTGTTGTTGTTATGTGCCGTCGAGTCGGACTCAACTCATAAGGACCCTTCCTTGGGTTTCCGAGGCAGTACCACTACAGAAGTAGATTGCCCCATCTTCCTTCCAAGGAGTGTATATATATATATATATATATATATATATATATATATATATATATGAACCAAACTCACTGCCCTTGAGTCGATTCGACTCATAGCGACCCCTCCTTAGGTTTCTGAGGTGGTATCTCTACTTTAATATGAACTCTACAAGGTTATCTGGAACTCTGTTGCCAGCCTCACTCAGCCAACCCCTTTGCCAGAGTCTGATACCTTCATCATGTACCTAGTCTACTTCCCAGGCCCATGTTCCTAAATGACAGTCACCACTTGCATGGTTCCAAGCATCTGGCAATCCCACTGTTTACCTCACTAGATCTCCCTTGAACTGATGTCTTTGAAAATTAGGTCTTCATAGTCACAGGGGACATCAAGCTCAACTGGCATAACATACTACACAAAACATTGTTCCATCTCCTACTTTGGCGAGTAGCGACTGGGATCTTAAAGCAGCCTTCTAGATGCAACTATGAATCTCTCCTCGTCCAGAGCAAAGAAGAATGAAGAAAACCAAAGATTCATGGAAACAATTAGTCCTAGCAAATGGTACACCCTACAATCCTCAGCCTTTACGGTATGAGATCAGAAGAACTAGATGGTGCCTAGCTACCACTGTCAGCCACTTGGAGGGGGATCTATGTAGGAGATCTTGGATAGAGAGGGAGAACAATGTGGAACAAAACTCAAAAGCATTTGGGAAAAAAAAAGGGGGGGGACCAGGTTTGCTGGTCTGATAGAGCCTGGTGGAACCACTGAGACTATGGCCCCTAGCTGCCCTTCAGGTGTGGAATTGAACCCACACCTGTGGCTTCCAGCCAAACAAAAGACAGGCATACGAGTTGAACATTTACCTGAGGTAGATACCCTCCTTGGAGAGAACAATCATGGGAGAAAGAAGGGCTATTTATGCACAGGGATACAGCTCAGGGGGCAGAGGTGCATGGAGGGATAGACACAGGGAAGAGGTGATTGTCGGGAGAAAGTGGGAGGGGAGCTGTTTCATTGTAATAAATTGTGGTCAATGTCATGAGACAAAGTGTATGTGAACTGCTGTATAGAAAGTAAATTTTCTCTGTAAATTGCTCTGTAAATTTTCACCCAAATCATAATAAATAAAAAAAATTAGGTCTTACAAATAAATTATAGTGCATCGATGCTGCAGAACAGATAGTGTTCAAGAAGATAACAATAATGTTAGAGAAGAAAAACATCATGGGAAAATGTTAATGACAAAATGTTAAATTAATAAAATAGGTTACGGGAAATGTAACATGATTATCATTGTGACTAACCAAACTGAACCAACATTGAGATGGTTTCCCACCAGGTCAAGGTTGCCAAATCACTGTCTGTAAGACCAGAATTTAGCTAGGTCCCTTTCACCTTGACCTCTACCCACATAACTACCTTACCTCAGAGTGAGTCTGTTTCTAGTTTCAACACATTCCCAGATGCTCACAAGCTGTGAAGTACCATGAATACATGCACCTTATGTCTACATTTGTCTCCACCCCCTTAACATTTCAGCATAGTTTAGCTAAACTTACTCGTCTCAGTCTGCAGAGAAGAATGGATGGTGGAGAAGAGCAACATGGGTATCCGACAATGACAATCACTGCAGCAAGCTAGTTGAGGAAAAGCTGGTGTGAACTCTACCCAAGAACAGGGGGCCACTGAATTCAAACTATACTAGGAGTTCACAACAGCATTTATTTACTTGTTATTTACATAGACTACACAGTAATGTTGATTTGCTTAGATATCTGAGCTGTGAAAGAAAATTTTGTTTATCATGCCTGTGACCGAAGTTATTTGACTAGTACCACTCTCTAAGACCTTGTTTCAAACTAAAGAAAAAAAAAAATTCTGAAGGAAACACACTAATAGTGATATGCATTTTATTCTCCCCATTGGCCAAACGATATAAATACCCCCTATTGTATAAAAAAAAAAAAAAAAAACACCAGGCTCTTGATCCTTCTAAAATCTGAACTATTTGAGGATAAGGTCTGAGTAAACATGGCCTATGCCTTGCTTTATTTCAGTTCAGTTCAGCAAACTGCAGCCGGACCTTCCCAAATGCCATATGGGAAAAAAAAAAAAAGAATACTGATTTTTCTGCTCCTTTTATTATCTCGATTTTCTTTCTGTTTTTGATTTTGCTGTGTTTTTGGCTTCTTTTGTTCTTAGGTTTGTATTGTCCCTTCTTTCTGTATTCAGGTATTTGGTGTGAATCAACATACCTGATCTTGTCCTGGCATTTGCACAGTCCTCCTACATATATGATTGCAGCCACCCGTTATCACTGATGCTGTAAACTTCTGTCTACAAAAAAGGCTACCTTTAAATAAAATGCCTGAGTCCCTTGAGTACCCTATTCTCCAGGCACCTCTTCTTCACCTCCTGTTTCTTTACCATGGAGACAGCAGTGTGGGTGATATGTGTTTACTAAGGAACCTGGAATATATTGGCTATAGTGGAGCTGAGGACAAAATATAAGCAGCTATTTGCATGCCACACAAAGAAGTATCATGCAATGAGCATTAGATGTGTGGAAATCTAAAAAGCACAAGAAAACCAGGCTCCTTCCTAAACATGGTGTAAACACACATTAGAGAAAGACAACAGTCAGTATATTGAAAACTGTCACCAGCTACACATAAAGGCAAAATGTCATTAATAACTTACAACTCCACCAAAGAGGTCTGGAAACAACTCTGTCCTTGAGACATGCACCCTCATGACACAGTGGGTAAAAAGCTCAGCTGCTAACCAAAAGGTTAGCGGTTTGAACCCACCAGCCACTCTGTGGCAGAAAGATGTGGCAGTCTGTTTCCATAAAGATTTACAGCCTTGGAAACCCTATTGTGCAATTCTGCTCTGTCCTATTGGATCACTTTGAGTCAGAATCTAGCAACAGGTTATTTTTGAAACATGACAGTGAAAAATAGAATTAGAAAATAGGGTTCTATCCTGAGAAGTTACTTTCAGCTTGGATGTTCTCAGTTCATTTTGAAAACAAGTCTCTCAGTAGGGTAAAATGTATTCGGTGATCCTTGAGTTCCATTCGTGGTTATTCTAGCTTAGACTAATCACTCTTCACACCCTGAAGATGGAAATGTGGTAGTCAAGAAGTTAACACTAAAGGTGGAAGATTACCAGACTATCTGCATCCTCTGTGACAAAGGACATGCCAATTTCAAGTATCATAATATACTGCTGAGGCATGCCAATTTCAAACATCTTAATATACAATCTGTTCTTGAGAAATATCATCTTTTCTCACAGGGAATTGGTGTGAACTATATATGTGTTTACCAGGCACACCAAAACCTTAATGCACACAGCTCTTTTTAGATTACATATGTTGCTTAAAGCATATCAACAAGAAGCAGTTAGAAAATGATAAAAGAAAAAAAAAAAGAGGGACGCTCCATGAGTTTGTACCAATATCATACTCAAGTGTGAAATGTGTGGGTCAATGCTGCTTTTTAGTTCTAACTGCAGAAGTTAAAAAGAAAAAAAAAAAGGACTCTATCTACTTTAAAATGCAGGGATATTGGTGAGCATTCACAATTTTCCTTCACTGAAAATCTCATTGAATATAATAGGGAAGTCATTGAATACTATGTCTTTCTATTATATCCAAGTGATTTTCACAGTAGGCAATCTGCTAGGACACCACAGGAGTCCCATAGTTTGAAAGAAAATGGCATTGTGGATACAGTTTTATATGCGATCCCTTTTCAGTCCAGAGCACTGTCTAGTTTCCTTACTCTTGGCTGAATTGAGTGGGCAATCCATAAAAAGTGAGTGAGAAGAGGAAAAGCACATAATGAGTTCTCTTTTTGTCTTTATCAATAATACAATTGTGCTCTTCCAATTACTAGAGTGACAATTGTATATCACCCTTTGAAGATAAAGCAAAAAAGACTTTTTCATTGCTAAAGTGATAGACAAGTCATTTGCAGCAGAAGACAAAAATCAGTAAATCTGGGTGAATCCTGCCATGTTTTTCCTACACAACCTGGTGTAATAATGTGGCACACAAGTCAGAGACACCCTTCCTCCCAGCCCCTCTTCTCCAAATGACCCTAATATAAAATCTATTTAGGGAGGACATTTTGCAGAAGACATCCTATGTGCTTAATTTTCTTTAAACAAGGCATTAATAAAATCACAGTAGCATCTAATAAGATTTTTAATTCACTGAGGGTAGGAACCATGGCTAATCTTTAATGAGTCTAATTTAGTGGGAGCATTTAGTTCCCTTCTTGGTAGCAATTACCAACAGAATATCCCTAGCCCCACAAGATCCACCCACATATGCTGAACACTCCAGGATGAAATGGAATCAGGCTGTATCCACCCTCAATGATTAGCACTGGTCCATGTGTCTGTAACAAGAGTTACCAACAACAGAAACTGATAGGAACAGCATCAATGAATGAAGGGTGAGTTTCAGAAATATGATGTATTTTACTGCAAAATGAGTTCCCATTTGCAGTGAGCAGTAAGAAGAATGAAAAGAAGACCTAGTGGTCCAGTGGTTAAAGTGCTTGGTTGCTGACCAAAAGTTAGTGGTTCAATCCCACTAGTCGTTCTGAGGGAGAAAGAGATGGCAGACTGCTTCTGTAAAGATTTACAGACTTGGAAACACTATGGGGAAGTTTCATTCTGTCCTAAAGGGTTGCTATGAGTTGAAATCTACTCGATGGCAGTGGGGGATGAAAAATGAGCCTACTGTGCATGATGCTGAGATGCAGTTCAGTAACATGTTCCCAGGAGACATCAGAGCTTCAAACACATATTCGCTGCCAGTGGCACTGCAAGCAGCTTTAGAGCCACTGGAGACAAGAGGTCATAAAAAGATTTTTCTCCATTTATAAAAATCTCTAATGAAATACAAATTGAAGACAGTACTCACAAACTCCGGTGTTCGGATCTCATGCTGAATTCCCAGTGCTCCAAAATCAGAGACAATTGTCTGTTCAAGGTTTTCCAACACTATAAATAATAATTTTAAAAAACACATGAATGAATGAATGACAGAAATGCAAACTTTCATTGGCTTGTATACTTTTTTGCTTTTAAATCAACAGCACTAGGTTAACAATGTTGTTGTTGTTGTTATGTGCCGTCAAGTCGGCCCCGACTCATAGCGACCCCTCCTTGGGTTTCCGAGGCAGTATCACTACGGAAGTAGGATTGCCCAACCTTCCTTCCGAGGAGTGGCTGGTGGGTTTGAACCACCAGCCTTCTGGTTAGCAGTCAAGTGCTTTAGCCACTATGCTACCAGAGCTCCTAGGTTAACAATAAAATTTACCATTTGTGATGAACTTCCACATTCACATTATTTAACATTTTCAGCTATCAGGAACACTCAAAATCTTCAGTACCTGTTTCATTCATTGGACAATACCATGCTTATAGGGTATCAGGTCTTCAAATGCTATAGGCTAGATCTAACATGGAAAATCATTTAGCTTCTAGATGGAAGGGTACAGTTAGTTTTAAACTGTTATACAACCCTAGCTAACAAGGGACCATTCCCTAGAGAAAGATATCATGTTTGGTAAAGTGGGAGGTTAATGAAAGGGGAAGACCCTCAATGAGATGGACTGACTCAGTGGCTGCAAAGATGGGCTCAGGTACAGCAAGGATTGTGAAGCTGGCACAGAACGGGGCAGTGTTTCAGTTTGTTGTATATAGGGTCGCTATGAGTCAGAGCCCACTTGATGACACCTAACAACAAAAAACTACAACAAGGAACACCGGTGTCTACAACGTTCTTTTTTCAATGCATCTCAGGGAACTGACGTGGAATCATTTTGGAGTGAAAATTTTCTGTTTTAAAACATGTTAGAACAGTGCCATCTGATAGCAATGTAATGCAAGCCACCATCAGTAGTTTTTCATTTTCTAGTAGCCACATTAAAAAAAAAAAGGTAAGAAGCAGGTGGAATTAATTTTAACAATATATTTTCTTTAACCCAATATATCCACATTATCATGTCAACATGTAATCAAAATTTTTTAAATTTTTACTTTCCTTGGTAGTAAGTCTTAGAAAATCAGTGTGTAATTTATACTCATAACCTATCTCAATTCAAACTAGTCACATTTAAAAAGCTCAATTGCTACAGGTGACTAGTGGCTGTGATACAAGAGAAAGGAGTGTTGGAGAAAAAGAGGAACCAACTCTACCAGGAAGTTGTTCTTCAAGACAGTGGTCCTGCCTTTTCAATGAGGTACTGGCAGGAATAAAATGGATTGTTTAAATGTTAAATAAAATGGAACAAAACAATAATTTGCAGTTCACTCATGGATTGGATCCTGGTTTAGACAAACCAGATGTAAAAAACCTTTTCTGATAAAAATGGGCAAAATCTAAATATGGATTAAGTGTTGCATTATCTCAGGATTTAACATCACTAACAAGAGAATTTGAGCTGTATAAATAAACATTATTAAAGGTGTAAGAAACTTAAATAAATACTCTTATTTATCAACAGCTCTAGCTTCTTCAACTAATCAATGGCATGATAAAAGGAGACTGTTATAAAGAGACCTAAGGGACATAATGACGATAGCAACATGTGGTCCTGGACTGGATCCTAATTTGGACAAATCAGTTGCAAAGGACTTTTTTTTTATAACTGGGTAAATTCAAGTATGGAATAAATAGTAAATTATGTTAAAGAACTACTTTTAATTGTATTAAACATGATGTTATCTTGGCTGTATAAGGGCATTTTCTTCTTTTTTAATGTACAGTAATTTAAAAAAAAAAATCCATTAGAGGCTTTTGTGAAAGAGAAGGACAGTTCCTATCGCTACAGAATTCCCTTCAGGGGACCAAAAGAAGAGAGCTGAGCATTTACAGTGATTATCTACAAAACCAAAATGCTATGGCAATTAAACCAATTCAGTTTCCAAATATTTAGGTTTGAATTTTCATTAAGAAGCATCCCAATTGTCTAGATTAGATTTTAGGTTCATGAAGAATCTAGGGGAAAAAAACAACTTATTCTCCACTAAACTTGTATCATTGTATGCCTACAATCAGAAAGGAGACACTAGTAGAAATGACAGCACAGACAAGTGGTTCTAACTCTTTTTAAAATCTGAATTCATCAGACGACCCCCCTTCTTCATGTTAACCAAAGAGAAACAGAAGGCAGATGAAGCGACCAAAGGCTGAGGAGCTGCAACCAAAGCTGAAATTAAGGTGCCTGCCTCTGAGAACTCCAGGGGGGTGACAGCAATTATTGAGAAGTCTGTTTCACTTACAGCATTGTAACCTATAAGCTGGTTATTCCAATTTGAGAACAACAGTTGTCCAAGATAATTACATTTCCGCAGACCACCTTTAAAACTTGCTGCAAGACTGTTGTAAATTGGTGTTTTACAGCCTGGGTTAGAGCTGGAAGGAAAGACCTAATCTTTTTATAGCACTAAGATATTAAAGAAATTATATCTGTGGTATTTATGATATACTGTTTTTGGCAAAATCAGCAAGTCAATGAAACATGATAATAATGCATGGTTTTTTTTCTTTTTTTTTTTTTTCTTTTTTAAATGAGTGTTGTAAATCTGGTGGAGTGACTTGACTTTTACATCTTATCTGGATTCCTTTCTGACTAGATGCCCAATTTATCTATTATGTATCTGGGGGTCCATAGATGAGACAGAACTGCTATGGTTGATTTTTTTTTTTTAATGGAATGACAAGCTTTAAGAAAATATGCATTTTGCCTAAAGACAGAAGAGAAACAAGATGAATCACCCAGATGTTCCATCAAATTAAAGGCATTTATTCAGGTTGAAAAGATTTGTGAGAGAAAATAAATAGAGAACTATTTATAGTTTTTGTTATTCTGCTAGTAATGGAAACTAATAGATTCACTGGTTAATGTCAACACAAAGGAGAAACTGTAAATCTGAGTGAATAAAAACAGAAATGGCTTCATTGAAACATCATCTAGGTGGAACAAAGCTGCAGCTGTTGGTCTCATGACCTGATATAGTACTGACAACCAAACGATTTATGATGCTAATATGATAATTACACTTCTACTACTGAGGGGCTCCAGTTACTGTTTGATATTCTCATTTCTGATAATTTAACATAACTAAAAATGTTCATTTCTTAGCAAAAATATAACAGTCAAAACTCAACGTGATACTTTGAGGGCACTCCTGGGCAGAACCAGGAGAAAAACATACGAAAAAAGCAAGTATGTTAATTTTTTTTTCTTTTTTTTTCTTAACATAGTATTTAGAAATGTATTTTTAGCATTGTAACTATGCGTCACTATATACAACAGAAGTACTACCCCGACAGGCATCAAGATTAAATTGTTTGATTTTGGCATTTGGAATATAAAAATTATTTGGGACCTCTATATTATCTGGGGCACTCCGGTAGCATAGTGCCTAAGGCATTTGACTGCTAACCAGAAGGCTGGTGGTTCAAACCCACCAGCTACTCCTCGGAAGGAAGATGGGGCAATCTACTTCCGTAGTGATACTGCGTCGGAAACTCAAGGAGGGGTCGCTATGAGTAGGGGCCGACTCGACGGCACATAACAACAACATACATATATAAAATGTTTAAAGCTTCCAGTGATTTATACTGCTTTGGTAATCAGAATAAAACAATAAAGATAAGAGACTATCATAAAAAGTAAAAACAACAACTCTAATCAGCCATTTCCACTGATTTCCATTGTATTCACTGAATTATAACACAGTCCAAGATTCTTAATACTCTTGACAGAAGGACAGAGCTGGAACTCCTCAAGTGTGGACTTGGCGTCTAGCAGCACTCTGCTCTGGCTAAGGTCATCCATAACTTACACACTGCTAAAGCTAATGTCCATCTGACCTTGTTTGCCTTACTTGACATCTCAGCAATCTTAGCACAAATGACCATGACTTCTTTTGAAAGCTCTTTTCTACTGGCTTCATGATACCACATTCTCTTACAGGTTCTTCCATCTCTCTGATCTCCTGTGTTGGTGCCTCCTGAGTGAACTAAACTTCTTAAAGTATTCAGGAATTTATCTGAAGCCTCTCTTGTATTATCTATCCCATGACATTTGTTAACAGCTCTAGGCCAAAGGCTTCAAATTAAACCACTCTATTTCAGGTATCTCTTTTGAACTCCAGATTTACATATCCAACTGCCTATGTGACACCTCCACTTTGAAGTCTCTCTGGCATCTCAGACTCAGAGTGTTCACACAGGACTTGTTGGTAGGTGTTATCGGGTCAATTTCAACTCACAGTTATGCCATGTGACAAAGTAAAAATGCCCAATAAGGTTTCCTGGTCTGTAATCTTTATGGGAGCAGACTGCCAGGTTTTTCTCCCACAGAGCTGCTGGGTGGGTTTGAACTGCCAACCTTTCAGTTAGCAGCTGCGTGCTTAGCCAATGTGCCACATGGCTCCTCTTGCACATAGTTGACCCTAATAAATAATTATTGAATAAATAAAGAAGATAGAGCAGAACCAAGGATGGCCAAAGGGTTGAAGAAAGTATGTTTTGTATCTTTGTTATTTTGCTTTGTAAGATGACAGAGTAGAACTGCCACATAGGGTTTCACAGGCTGTAATCTTTACTGGAGCAGATCACCAGGTCTTCATTCCCATGGAGCATCTGGTAGGTTTGAACCATTCACCTTTCTATTAGCAGTAGAATGCTTAACCACTGCAATACTAGGGCTCCTTTTCATAAATACAGGGGTATGTACATGTATGATTGAGTGAGTGTGTGTGTGTGTGTGTGCATGTATGAATGATTAAGAAAATTAGTGAAAGGAAAATATGTAGGGAGGATCACTGTTGGACAGAGGTAGAGGAGTTAACCTTAATCAGAAAGATGAGAGATGAGAGAAGCAGAGATGAGGGTACTCAATGAACATATACATATATATTCACAGCTTGGAAAGAGGGAAAGAAAGAGAGACACACAAGGGTCAGAAGTTGAGGCATGTGGTAGTTCAGTGTGTCAACTTGGCTGGGCCTGGCTGAGTAGCTGGGCAGCTGGATATAGTATTCCTCATGATGAGACTGGTAATCAACTCCATGGTGGAATCTACTGTGAGCAGCTGAGTAGCTGCCTTAGGGAATGTGGTCTGCTTCCTATATATAAGCAGAAACCTTGGGGAATGCTCTCTAGCTTATGGCATGCTTGGATGTTGCGTGTAGCTGTGTCGTTGTTCAGCAGCCTGCCATGCTTTGCCAACCTTGGGACTTAAATGGACTTAAATTAATGAAACCCACCAGCCACTCCTCAGAAGGAAGGTTGGGCAATCCTACTTCCGTAGTGATACTGCCTCGGAAACCCAAGGAGGGGTCGCTATGATTCGGGGCTGACTGGACGGCACATAACAACAACAACAACAACAAAGTGGTTTGGTAACATCAGGACTGTGCCTTTTTACTTGTCAACCTTGGGCTTGGAATCCTCAGCAGCCAGCAACTGTCTGAGTGAAGAAAAGCCTCTAGCTCAGTGGGCGGGGAGCAGGAAGCAGAGCTGAAGCCCAAGGTTGAGGGGCTTTCACCCAGCCCCTAGAGCCTGGCACTTTGAACTTTGACTTACAACCTTCAAACTCTAAGAGAATAAACTCCTGTTTGTTAAGGCCATCCCAACTGTGGTAATTTCCTGTCAGAGGGGCACTAGGTGACAGGGCAGTACCTCCTGAAGTTTCTGTTTCCTCTGTGATTTAATAAGCAAGATGATCTGGTAAGGATGAGAGAAGAGGGTGTGAGTTAGAAACTTGAGGCAAGCAGTGAAAGTTTAAATAGTTTCTGTGATTGATCCATCAGCTGACTAGGTGTGCCGGGCTCAGGTTCCATTCTGCTGTTTCTTTCCTGAGCTCTGCAAATGCTCAGACTTCAGTTTTCTTTTTGGCTCCTGTCCCTATGACAAGGATTCTCTAAAGTCAGTGTAAGAATCAAGTGTATCATAATAACCTGGGGAACTCTGACAAAATGATTCTTTTGACTCGCCTCAGAGATTCTGTGTTAGTAACTGGGGGAGGATGACTCTGATGTTCAACTAAATTTGTGAAGCATTGCCCTAAGGAACCCCACTTGGCCTCTAGGCCAAGGCCAATGGCTTCAGCGATCACATTTTCTCCTTAGTCACTGCACTGACCACTGCTGGGCAGTGAGGTTAGGGATAAAACACGCCAGTCAAAACTGCAGCAACATGCACTGTCCACTCTGACTTTCCATCCAACTGAGAATCAGCAATTTGGAGGAGAAAGAAAATAGAGATGGGACCATTATCTACTCACACATGGCTTTGATGGGAAGGACACATTTCCTGGTGGGGAGTTGCCAGGATGGCCAGAGGTTAAAAGGGAAAAAAATAGACCTCTTTCTCTACTACCTTTCCTGTTTATTTTGCATCAAAACTAACACTTTATCTAGATATCTAGAATGTAAATCCAAGTGTGCTTTGGAGCTGAACTGCTATCAGCTGAAAATAGCCCAGGGAAAAAAATTCAGAATTTTTAACCTTTTAAAAGTTTCTTGTTCAGGAAATGTGGACTGCGAGCTGACTTGAGACTTTAAAGATGTCAGTGTTATGGAGCCTGACTGACAAATAGAAGGAGAAACTGAAATTTCACATGTCTTTGGTTAGATGCTGCAACTCTGCCTCCTAATTCTGGTGCTCAATTACACATGGTTATTTTAATTTTTTTGGAAAAAATAAACCTATGGGTGGAAATCTGTAATTATCTCTTTTAATTCCCTGTTCTTATAGGTGAGAAGAGGCACAGAGTTTAAGTGCTCGACTGCTAAGTGGAAGAAGGTTGGTAGTGAAAACTCACCCAGTGGCTCTCCAGAGGAAAGACAAGGAAATTTGTTCTCATCAAAATTACAGCCGAGAAAACTCTATGGGGCAGCTCTACTCTGTCACATGGGGTCATTATGAGTCAAAAATTGACTTGATGGCATCCAACAAGAACAACAACATAGGTGAGGAAATGATGCCAAGAGAGTGACTCTTCTAGGATAAACTGTTTGTAGTAAATCTGGGAATAGAACCCTAGTTTCCTAACTCCCAGTCCAGAGAACTCTCCACCTCACCCGACCACCACACCACTAACAAAAAATTTAAAGCCTGTGAAAAGCTAATTAACAGCTCATACAGAAATCTGTTTCACAAGTATGATCAAATGCCTCATAAAAAGCAATTAAAAACTCATGTTGGTAAAAAATTAAAGATGGTGTACTGAACACATGAATTTAGCTCAGCTACCTCCTTAAATACTGTTATGTTGTTGTTGTTATGTGCCGTCGAGTCGGACCTGATCATAGTGACCCCTCCTTGGGTTTCCGAGGCAGTATCACTACAGAAGTAGATCACCCCATCTTCCTTCCGAGGAGTAGCTGGTGGGTTTGAACCTCTAGCCTTCTGGTTAGCAGTCAAGTGCCTTAGCCACTATGCTACCAGAGCTCCCCCTTAAATACTAGTACAATATAAACCAAAAAAGAGAAAAAAAAAAAAAGAGAGGAGACAATAGCACAATTCTGGAAGCTGGAAAGCAAATATATATAAGTAACAACAGGTTTAACAAATTGAAGAAAGCTCAATCCTAAACTAGAAAAGCCTAGAAGCAGTTACTTTTAAACTGTAGAACCCCAAGAAGACTCAGAGACTGGTAGCGTGGGGTCAATGATGGAGGAAAAGGAGATCAAAGGGGGCAGGAGAACTGGTTGAGGCAGTTTAAGAAATGTTGTTGTTGTTATGTGCCATCAAGTCGGACCCGACTCACAGCAACCCTCCTTGGGTTTCCAAGGCAGTATCACTATGAAGTAGATTGCCCCATCTTCCTTCCGAGGAGTGGCTGGTGGGTTTGAACCGCCAGCCTTTTGGTTAGCAGTCAAGTGCCTTAGGCACTATGCTACATACAAATATGTTTGTAGAAAGATCATCTACCAACCTTATACATGATCATGGGCACACTATGTATGATGTTCTTGATATCATCCCACACTCTATCTGGTTTTTGGTCACTAGTATTCAATGCATCAAATCTGTTCTTTAGATGGCCTCTAAATTCAGGTGGAATATAATCAAGGTCATATTTTGGCTCTCATGGACTTGTTTTAGACACCCAAATTCTCTCCCTCACTCCCTAAAAACAAGTGACTGCTTTCCCTTCCTCCACTCTCCATCCAGTAGAAGAAAGGAAATGTATTCTTTGGCAAGACTCACTTGAGGAGCTCTGAGAGATGGATGCCAGGCATAGTTGAGGGTAGGGATTACAAACTGAGAAGAGATGATATTAAAGATTACTGCTAAATGTTGAGACCCCTAGGCTTCTTCCACTTAGTTTTCAGACTGGTCAAGTTTTCTCTGGAGAGTCTGACTAGCCCAGAAGAAAAGATATAAAAATACCTACATTTGGGTTTCCTTAAAAAACAAAACAAAGGAAAAACAGCCCATCTACGTCACCCTGGAGTGAAGCCCATAATTGCCAAATTCCATCCACTATCACAGAACTTCCAGTTATCTTTTTAGCTTTCTACTCTGAATCAGGATGAGAGAGCAAGAATTTCTGGACATGAAGAAAAGCATTTGACAGAGAAATACAGCACAGTAAGTTGAATAGAGAAAACCATAGAAGCAAACAAGCAAACACAAAAATGCTTCAGAGATCTGAGAAAAGGCATCCATCAAACTAATAACAAAATGTTATCAGAAAGAGAAAGAGAACACACAAGCACACGTGTGTCCACATGTGTTGTTCAGAGAATAAAAAAGGGCACTTGGAAATTAAAATAATGGCAGAAATTAAAAATTCAAGAGAAGCCCTAAAAGATAAAATTCAGGAAACTGAACAATGTCCAAGAAAGTTGAACGAAAAACCATATGGAAATTTTGGAAGTCAATTCAGGATGGCTGATATTCAAATAATAATAAAAGATTCAGGATCAAAGAAAAAGGAGGGCAAGTAAATGTTAGAGCGAAAGTCTCCCAGAATTGAAGGGCATTTTTTCCTTTAGGATTAAAGGATATATTTTTCCCTTTTTTAAAAAAAAAAAAAAGGAGAGAGGGGACTTCCATAATTAAGGATCCTACCTAGTTTCCAGCATATTAAACCTACACTGGTATACTGTGGGGAGCTCTGGTAGTGTAGCGCCTAAGGCATTTGACTGCTAACCAGAAGGCTGGAGGTTCAAACCCACCAGCCACTCCTCGGAAGGAAGACTGGGCAATCTACTTTCATAGTGATATCACCTCAGAAACCCAAGGAGGGGTCGCTATGACAACAACATCACTACAGAAGTAGATTGCCCAACCTTCCTTCTGAGAAGTGGCTGATGGGTTTGACCCTCCAGCCTTCTGGTTAGCAGTCAAGTGCCTTAGGCACTAAGCTAGCTACTGGAAGAAAGGTTGGACAAGGTATATTGTTATGTAATTTCAAACTCTGCATAAAAAGAGAAGAGCCTATAAAGTTTCAGAGAGAAGAAGAGTTTTCATATAAAGGATAGTAAGAATGGTAAGATGTTTCAACAGCAACTCTGAAAGGCTCTGAGAGATGATTTTCATTTTAGAATTATATACTTAGGTTATCGATTAAAGGTCAGTGTAGAATAAAGGCATTATCAGACCTGCAAGTCTACTATCCCCTTTCTCTATAAGACACTTGAGAATGTGCTCCACAAAAAATAAAGTGGTAAACAAGCAAAGACGACATGGGTTCCAGAAATTTAAGGATCCAATTCAAGAGAGAAACAAAGGAGCCTTGAGGGTGGTGAAGAGGGACCCCAGCTGTGCTGCAGCCTAAAGAGCAACTAAGACAGATGGGAGAAGGTCAAAAGACTCTGGGAGGAATTTCCTCAAAGGAGATGAATTTGATAGAATCTTTATGTGGCTGATTATCGAGAGGAGACTGACAACCGGGGAAGAGTTTGAAATGGAATTATTCATAAGTACATCAAAAAATTAAGAAATAAAAAAATCAATATCTGCTTTGTAAGAGAGGAAAAGTAATCAAACTATATTATATGTCTCATCAGTGAAAAGTATTGCATAGTTACAATAAAATAAACACTGAATACCAATCATCCAAAATTACAATGCAATTACAATTGGGAGGGTTAGGATTTGGAAAGTTGGGTGAGAAGGGGAGAGAAACCAGAAGTATGACAGAGTGCTAACTACTCACTTTTATGTCAAGAGATAAAGCCTAAAGCTGAAAAACAGACAGATAACAGTATCAGTTATGTTAATTTGAGGTAAAAAAAAAAAAAAAAAGGTAATTACTAAAAATATCAGTTGAAAATATTTGCCTCTGGGGAAAAGAAAACAGAAGGGGCATTGCTGCTGCTGCTTTTCATAACAAATCTTGTAATATTTGATTTTCAAATTATGTCCATGAAAAATTTTGACAAAAGTTAAAACTAACTTTTAAATTGTTTTCTCCTTTTAAAAAGAGGAGTGTCATGTTAAATATGCCATGTCATGGACACATATATACAGCAGAATCCCTATTCTAGCACTTACTATGTACCAGAACTATGTTAGATCCAGAAAATATAACAGTGAACAAAATAGAAAAAGTCCCTTCTCAGGGATCTTATATTCCATAATAAAAAGTAAATATAAATACACTTAAAATTACTGACTCAGCTTAGTAATAAGAAAAGAAAGCGATTGTTATGATAGGGAATTACAGAACTATTTTGGGTAGTATTCTGGTTACCTAGTCCCACTTTGACAAGAATATACCACAAATGGGATGGCTTGAAGAAACAGGAGTTCATTCTCTTAAGTTTGGCAGTTTTAAGTCCAAGTTCAAAGTGCCAGGCTCTAGGGGCTGGGTGAAAGCCCCTCAACCTTGGGCTTCAGCTCTGCTTCCTGCTCCTGGCCCAGTGAAGCTGGAGGCTTTTCTTCACTCAGCTGCTTGGCTGCTGAAGCTGACAAGCCCAATTTTGACAAGTATAAAAAGGCACAGTCCTGATGTCATCAACCATACAGCAGGCCATTAATTCATTAGTTCAAGTCCATTGAAAGTCCCAAGGTTTCCAGAGTGTGGTAGGCTGATGAACAACGACACAGCTACATGCAGGGTTCAAGCATACCATAGACTAGAAACCATTCCCAAAGCTGCTTCTTATATATGGGAAGCAGACTTCATTCCTAAAGCAGCTACTCAGCTGCTTGTAGCAGATTCCAACCACGAAGTTGACTGCCAGTCTCATCATGGGGAATAACTACCACCAGCTGCCCAGCCACTCAACCAGGCCCAGCCAAGTTGACACACAACCTTAACTACCACAGGTGGGGTGGTCAGGAGGCTCCCAGAGGGGTGATATTTATGTTAAGACCTGAAAAATGAAAAGGAGGAGTTGTCCATGCAGGACTCAAAGAAGAGCATTCAAACAAGGGGAAGAGCAAGCCAATGGTTCTAAAGCAGAAATATCCTGGTATACTCAAGCTACAGGTAAGTGCAGCTGAAGGGCATTGAAGCAATGAGAACACAAAGAAATGAGGGTACAAAATGAGGCTGATAAAGAGGCAGGAGCCATATTACCCTGTGCGCTGTCAAGGAAGCTGGGGCAGGGCATCACAGCACTCTGCTGCAGCAAGGGTGGAAAGAACAGAACAGTTTTAAACTATTGCTGAGGTTGCAGGAGACAAATAATCATAAACTGGCCTAAGATGATAGCAGTGGAGATAATGAAGACAAATTTAAAATATATTCTGGAGGCAGAACTGAGAGTACTGAGGGGACAACGAAGGAGATGCCTAGGATGACGCTCAGAGGTCTCTGACTTTTGAAATTCGGAGACAGTGGCACATTTACTGAAAGACGGGAGGTAAAGCAGTAGATTAGGGTAGACGGGATATGGGAGCAAATAAAAAGTTCCCCCTTAAACATAAGACATCCAAGAGGGATGTCAAGGAGGCAGCTGAATAAAGGGTCTACAGCTCAGGAAAGGTCAGAGTTGGAGGAAGAAAGAAGCCAAGAAAGGAAGGAATTTCAAAAAGGGAATGCAAAACTGTGCTTAAAACTACCCAGTGACACAGTGAGATAGGACAGGAATATATCCACTGGAAGCAATAACATTTAGATCTTGAATGACTCTGACAAAATCAATACCAGAAGAGTGATAGGAAAAGACACTGGATTGTACCAGACTGAAGAGTAAATGAGTAATGAAGAAGCTATAGTACATGTGTTTTGAGAAGTTTTGCTCCAAAAGTGGGCAAAGAAATGGAATGAGAGATAAGATGGATATAAAGGTCTAGGAAGATGTTTGGTCTTTAATTTCTTTAATATACGGGTTGTTGTTGTTGGTTGCTACTGAGTTGGGTCCAACTTATGACAATCTTACATATAACAGGAGGAAACACTGCCCAGTCCTGCACCATCCTCACAATCATTGGTATATTTGAACCCACTTTTCAGCCACAGTGTCAGTCCACCTCATGGAGGGTTTCCCTCATTTTAACCAAGCCTCCTCTTTCCAAAACATGATGTCCTTTTCTTGTGAATACTGGAGACCACAACATTAATCCATCCATTTATTAAACAAATATTTGTGAGTCCCAAGAACAATACCCTATAGAGTTTACAATCTACTGGGAGAAAAGAGTTAATAAACAAATACATATATGTTGCTGTCAGGTGGAGGTAAATGGTTGGAAGACAAAAACAGACTCAGAAGACAGAGAGTAACAGCTGTATTTTAGAAGGTGAGTCAGATGCCAGCTTTGAAGAGGTAACATTTAAAGGAGAACTGAAAGAAGTGAGAGAGCAAGCATTCTACACAAGGAAGGGCCCGGGAGGTGAGAGGAGGTAGAAAGGAAGAGACGGAGAACAGTGTTGTAGGCAGGAAGGTGGTATGTCAAGGATAGGGGGCAGTCACGCAGCTGATGTGTAGTGAGAGACAAAGAGGTAAAAGATGAGAATGAAGACACTGCAGGGGTCTTACAGTACATAGTTTTCACACTGTTTGTAAAAAGCCACTACAAACAGAATAAAAGCATAAAATGGATCATCTGGCTGTTGTGTGAACTTGAGACCTGGAGGGACATACGTGGAAACGGGAAGATGAATTAGGAGGCAACTAGTCCAGAACAGACATGGTGATGGCTTGGATTAGGGTTCAGGTGTGAGAATGGGAGATTAGGACTGGGTGAATTTGGGATGAATACTAATTGATCTATTATGAAGTATGAGAGGAAAGGAGGATTCAAAGATGACTTCAGTTTTTGGCCTGAGCAACACAAACCAAAAACCAAGCCCACTGCCACTGAGTTGATTCTGACTCATAGTGACCATATAAGGCAGAGTAGAACTGCCCCATGAGGTTTCCAAGGCTATAAATCTTTATGGATTCAGACTGCTTCATCTTTCTCCCACAGAGTGGCTGGTGGATGCAAACTGCTGACCTTCTGGTTAGAAGTCTAATGCTTTAATCACTGCACCACCAGAGTAATTAGGTGGAGTCACTGCTGAGATGGGAACAATGGAGGAAGTGTAGGTTTAGAAAAGAAATCAAGAATTTGCTTTTGGACATGTTAAGTCTGAGATGTTTGCTAGACAACCAAGTGAAGTGGTAAAACAGGCAGCTAGAAAGCAAGCGACAGGTAGGGATTGGAGATAAGTATGTGAATAAGTCATCAACATATAGAGGGTATTTAAGGCCCTGGAAATGCAGGAGATCAACTCAGGAGTGAGGTGAGATGGGGAAGAGGTCAGAGAACAAAACCATGGAGTCAATTCCGACTCATAGCGACCCTTCCTTGGGTTTCCAAGGCAGTGTCTCTATGGAAGTAGATTGTGTCACCTTCCTTCCAAGGAGTGGCTGGTGGGTTTGAACTGCCAGCCTTTTGGTTAGCAGTCAAATGCCTTAGGCACTATGCCACCAGAGCGCCCACACAAAAACAAATGCAACCACTGCCATGGAGTTGGATCTGACTCATAGCGACCCCTCCTTGGGTTTCCGAGGTGGTATCACTATGGAAGTATATTGCCCAACCTTCCTTCCGAGGATTGGCTGGTGGCTTTGAACTGCCAGCCTTCTGGTTAGCAGTCAACTACCTTAGGCACTACGCCACCAGAGCTCCTCCAGAGCTCCCAAGTCATCAACATATAGAGGGTATTTAAGACCCTGGAAATGCAGGTGATCAACTCAGGAGTGAGTTGAGATGGGGAGGAGATCGGAGAACTAAGCCATGGGGCCCTGGGGCCAAAGTTTAGAGGCCAGGCAAGGAAGAAAAGGAACTAGCAGGGGAAACTGAGAAAGAACAAGTGAGTTGTGAGCAGAATGAAGGTGGAGTAGCACCAGGGAGGCCTAAAGAAAGAATTTCAGGAAGCAGGGAGTGGCCAACTGTGCTTATTGCTACAGAGATAAGAGTTGAGAGTCAAGAGAAAGCATCAAGGCCCTTGGTGACTCATATAAATGAACAATGCTCTGAGATAACATTCCTTACTCATAAGTGTACCCAAACTACCAATGCTCTCTTCCCAGGCATGTCTCATTAAACAGCAAGCCCTCCTTCAGGATTCTCCCAGGAAGCAACCTGGAAAATCCCTGTGCCTGTGAAATAGAAAAGGCTCTATCGGTAGACTTGAAAAATGGGGAAGCAAATGGGTGCTCACAGCAAAGAGAACCAGATTTGCTAGGGCAGGGCAGAACTAGTCTACAAGTCTCTGAATTTTTCTAACTCTGCTAGAGGAAAACGGAATGTGGCTGTTCAGAGTTCTATATGCAGTATGATGAAAGAAATAATTTAGTCCTTAAAACTTATTTTCAGGAAATAGCATTATTTTCTTCAGACACTTTCTTGTTCTTGTCTTAAGGTAATGCAACATACTTCCTGTCACTTATGCCATTCAAAACCAAAAAAGAAAACCCAAACCCACTGCCATCGAGTTGGATCTGACTCATAGTGACCCCTCCTTGGGTTTCCAAGAGGTATCACTATGAAGTAGATTGCCCAACCTTCCTTCCAAGGAATGGCTGGAGGGTTTGAACCTCCAGGCTTCTGGTTAGCAGTCAAATGCCTTAGGCCCTTAGAAATTGGAAGTATCTTCAGAAACACACATGGTTCTGAAATAGTTTTCATTATTCTGCCATCAAAATCCCCTTGCCAAATACTTCTTTGTCAGAACTCTCTCGCAGAAGGCAGGGGTGGGAAGTACTTGTGTATGAGACCCAGTACAGTGTACCTGGGATAGGTGAGAACAAACATTTGCTCTCCAAAATCATTTTCAGAAGTTAGAATACAGCAGTGGATGATTTTTCAGCAATCCTGTGGCATAGCTGACAACTAAAAATTTAGGAAACTTTAACCCCAACAAATATTGTCTGGAGCACTACTGCATACCAGCAAGTGACAGAAGGGGCAAGGAAGAGATGGGTCCTGTCCTCCTGGAGCTGACACTCCAGGGGGAGAGGTAAGGGTGCTGCTGGAATATAAAGTTAGGCATCTTACCCAGACCGGATGAGAGGTGTGTGTGAGCAGTCAGAAAAGGCCTCCTGGAGGCAGGATCATCACCTGAAGGATGAGGAGGCACCATTAATTACAGTAGATGAAACAATGGGTGGTATTAGGCTGCAAAGGGGGCAGTGGTGATTCAGTGGTAGAATTCCCTCCTTCCGTGTGGGCAACCTGAGTTCAATTCCTGTCAGTGCAACTCATGTGCAGTCACCACTCATCTGTTGGTAGAAGTTGCATGTTGCTGTGATACAGGACTACCAGACTAAAATGACCAGGAAGAAAAGCCCGGTGATCTACTTTTGAAAATCACCCAAGGAAAACCCTGTGGATCACAACAGTCCAATCACCAACCAATCACAGAGCTTGCTCAGGGCTAGGCAGCATTCTTTCTGCTGCACAAACGGAAACGATAGCTGGGGGCCGGAAACAATAGCTGGGGGCCGACTCCACAGCAGTTAACATCATTAGGCAGCAGGAAGGGAGGCATCAGATCTGAGTTCCATACCTGCCTCTGCAACAACTAGGGTCTGACCTTGAGCAAGCCATCTGACCTTTCTAGTTCTCAATTTCCCTTACCTAAGACATGGACAGTTGGATTATGTCAATGGATCTTATCCCTTACTGTGCATCAGAATCACCTGAGGGCTTTCTAAATATACTGGCTCCCACACTGGAAATGTGCTTTCAACTGGTTGGGCATCAGCGTTTCCTTTAAAAGCTCTCCAGGGGATACTTGCTGATGTGTACCCAGAGCTGACAATCACTGGGTGAGAGGCTCTCTCAAGTCCCTGATGTTTGGGGTCTGAGGTTCTCAACCATTGGTGCACAATAACATCCTCTGGGAGCTTTCAAAAATCCCAGTATAAACTGCAGTCCAATTAAACCAGAAAGTCTTGGAATGTGATTCATGTATGAATATTTTTTAAAGCTCCTCAGCTGATTTTCAAGGTGCAGCCAAAGTTGAGAACCACTGTTGTAGGCCCTCTTCATATACAGCTTCCCTATGATGCCCAATGAAAGAAGGAAAGTAAGGAGAACAAACTTACAAGTTTCCCCCTCATTCCTTATGCCGAAGTAAGGAGAACTGAATGCCAAAGGGTCTCTGATCAATTTTAAATGGAGCTGCACCAAACAGTGGGGTTGATTTTGGACCTATGTATGATTCATGTTGATGAAGGACAGGTGGGAAATGCTCATTCCAAAATGCTCTCAGCTCTAAATTTAAAATTCAGTGGAATACTTCTATAAAATGGCTCCATGGTGCGTTCCCTGCAATACTTTTAGTTAGAATGTGATTTGCATGGTTGGCTGTAATATGAACATTACATTCTCTACCCCCGAGGTTACTTAAATCCACTTATTAGGTGATGGTGAACCAAACAAACAGTAATTAGAAACACTCCAGACTACCTTTTAAATCTGTTGCTAAATTATATTTTTCCCCACTCTGAAGCCCATACACACAGCATGTCCACAAACAACACGGAACCAAAGCCTCAGAAATATTTGCATTAATAAGGACATAAGCTACCTCAGGGCCTTCACACTGGATTCTGCAGGAAAGGAAGGGCTGCTCTGGAAGAGGACCGTTCATTACTGTTATTTCTCACATCTGGATAAATAAAGCACTGCCCACATGTGGTTAGAAATCCCAGGTGAAAATGAGCTCTCCAGGGGTCTGAAAATGAAGAACACCTCTGATATACTGCCTCATTTCCTGAAATGAGTCAGAAATGAAAGTAATTCTTCAGAAAAGAACATCTGCACCGTGGCACAGCTTATAAAATAATGCCAGATGATACCTGTAGCTAAGAGGCTGGGCCTGGGGAGGGGGAGGGAAGGCCTAGAAAACAGGACAGGGTCTCTGCGCTGCACTTCATCTCCGAGCTGCCACTGTTAGCTTGGAGGGTCTGCAAATTCAATGAGCGGCCAGGCATTCTGGTTTGGGCTGTAAATCTTGATTAGCAGTAAGACTGTTCACATTCCATTAGAAAGCTGGCCCCTCTCCAAAAGGTAGAGGCAGCTAGAAAGGATCTGTGTGCTGTTCTAGGCAGGGAAACAGCAAAGCCGTGTGCAAACACACACACACACACACACACACACACAAAATAGCAACTGTTTTACTTATCTAATAATAGTGTATGCCTGTTAATAGACTCTTCTTCCAGAAGAGGACTACGTAGAGATGACCTTCTGTCACAAGGGAAGCCCCTTTCATAGCATCCAGGAAGGTGTATTGGCACAAGGTCAGGGACTAGAAGGTGAGAAAGACTGAAATACCTTTCACCAAAACAACTCTCATAGGATCAATAAAAGGGAAGATGAAAAACTAAGGCTGTCTTTACCAAAATCAGGAGACAACTTAATTTTAAAAACAAAATCAAGAGCCATTTTTAATTTAACTAGTCACTTATTCCTTCCCTGCTGGCACAGTGGTTAACCACTCAGCTGCTAACCGAAGGGTAATCGGTTTGAACCCACCAAAAGCAATGTGGGAGTAAAGGCCTGGGAATCTGTTTTCATGAAGATTGTATCCTAGGAAACCCTATTGGGCAGTTCTACTCTGTCCTACAGGGTCATTACAAGTCAGAATGGACTCAACACACAACCACCACCAGTTAAACAGGTCCCTAGGTGGCACAAACAGCATGCTCTCGACTACTAACCTGAAGTTTGGTGGTTTGAATTCACCAGTGCTGCCATGGAAAAATGGCCTGGTGAACTGTTTCTGTAAAGATTACAGCGGAGAAAACCCTGTGGAGTTGTAGTGGGTAATACACGGGGTTGCTGTATGTCAGACTTGACTTGATGGCAGGGACTTAAGTTAAAATCTGGTGCATATACCATGAAATACTATGTAGAAATTTAAAAGCAGATAAATCTATTTGTGCAGACAGAAAGATCTATAGGATACAACAGTACATGAAAGAAATTGAGGGACTCAGTATATACAGTAAGATTCCTTTTGCGTGAACTATGTTAAAGAAGCTGTCTTTGTGCAGAAGGATGTGGCTGCATATTATGTTTTTCCTTTTATACATTTAAAAACTGTCTCTCTTTTTTCATGATCTGCCTCTCTTCTTTTTAATGACAACAGGCATTACTTAGTTGAGGGCTATGTTTGCTTTCTTCTTTATAGTAATCTCTCCATATATATTTTTTTAAATGTTACTTTAAATATCTAAATAAATAGAAAAATGCAATTCAACTGCCATGAAGTTAGGCACTTGTAAAAGTCTTGGGAGGAAGGGGACAAAAGCCTACTGTGTCTGCTATAAATGCCAAGTAACCTCATTTCATGTGTGAAGAAACTGGGGATCAGGGTGCTTCTGACTAAATCAGGGTCACCCCATTTGAGCCAAGACAAAAACAGGTTTCCCTTCTCCTCACTCAGAATTCTCTCTGCTTATACCACATCTTTTGTGGTGTTCTTTTAAACAAATTGCTAACTCTAAGAACTAATGCCCAAGACATTTTTCTACTCATGCCTTTTTAAGGCTTGGCCTATATTCAAATGTTTGTTTTCTTCCTGTGCTGATACGTAATGATGGGGAAGGTATCACTGTAAGATTATTAATTCAATATTTAAAAAAAAAATGTGGCACCATAGTTTAAAAAATCTGGAAAAACAAACCCTAAGCCCATTTGTGTGCCAATCTTACTTTTTTAACACAATTTTTAATACTTGTATCTCAGACATAATGTAATATACGAAAAGAAGTATAGTCCAAGATTTAAATTTCTTTATAAAACTTGATAGATTTTTACAGATTAATCCTTCCTTAAATAACTGGAGTTTGGAGATCCAAAGATACATAAAACCACTTTGAGTGGATAAGATCCAGGTGTATGAGAAGTAGATCAAAATTTGAAGATAAATAGTTGGCATAGTCAGTTCAGGCTGCAGGTATTCAGAGGAAGGCAGAATTCACTTTATTTCACCAAAGGCGCAGGCTCTTGGCGAGTCTAGAATTAGACAGTGAAAGGTTAAAGAAAAGAAGGTGAAGTGGGTCTAGAAACATACAGAATCAGAGAATCTTAGCCTTACTAAGGACACTGGGGATCATCCAATGCAATTCCCTCATCTTATATAGAAGGAAATCCAGGCTAGAGAGGAAGGAGTTTGTACTGGGTTAAATACCAAACCCACTACCATAAAGTTGGTTCTGACTCATAGCAATCCTACAGGACACAGAGTAGAACTGCCCCATAGGTTTTCCAAGGTCGTAAATCTTTACATAAGCATATTGCCTCATCTTTCTCCCATGGAGCTGCTGCTAGGTTTGAAGTGCTGACTTTTTGGTTAGCAGCCACATGTTTTAACTACAATGCCCCTAGAGCTCCTTACTGAGTCAAATACTGTCTTTCAAAATCCATGCTCACCCCAAACCTCAGAATGTGACATTATTTGGAAATAGGGTCTTTGCAGGTACAATAAAAGCAAGGATGGCAATGAGATCATATTGGATTGGGGGGGAGCTCTAAATCCAAGGAGAGTGTTCTTGTAAGAGACATAAAAGGACACAGAGAGAGACATAGAAGGCAATGTGAAGACTGAGGAAGAGATTAGAGTGATATGTTTTCAAGCCAAGGAACACCAAGGACTGCCCTCAACCACCAAAGCTAAGAGAGAACATGGGGCAGTTTCTTCCTCAGAACCTCCAGAAGGAGCCAACTCTGCTGACACACTGACATGTCTCACATCCTGAACTGTGAGACAGTAAACTTCTGCTGTGTTAAGCCATTCAGTTTTTGGTGATTTGTCACAGCAGCCCTAGGAAACTAATACAAGGCTCCTGTAGGATCACAGATGGAGCTCTGGTGGTGTAGTGGATAAGGCACTTGGCTGCTAACCAGAAGGTCAGTGGTTCAAACCCACCAACTGCTCTGCAGAAGGAAGACGGGGTGATCTACTTCCGTAAAGATGTCCAGCCTCAGAAACCCAATGGGGGTAACTATGAGTTGGAATCGACTCAAGAGCAGTGAATTTGGTTATTTTTGTTTTGTTTTTGTTTTTGGAAGGGTCACAGTAAACTGCTTACCATCTGGCACACAGACTCAGGGGTCTTCATTCCAGATCAGTATGCACACAACAGAGCACAACAAAGACCAGGGCAGGTGGAATACGTGTTTAAATACCAGCTGTGATGGTTAAGGTTATGTTCAACTTGGTTAGGCTATGATTTTCAGTGGTTTGGCAAATATTATGAAACCATCCACCATTCTATGATCTGATATAAGCAGCCAATCAGTTGAAGGGGCGTTTCCTTCAGGGTGTGGCCTGTACCCAATATATATCAATGTTCTGACAAAGCTCACCTCTTTTTTTAAAAAAAAAAAAAAAAAATTGTGATTTGGGTGCAAATTTACAAAGCAGATTCATTTAATTCTTAATAGTTCATGCACATTTGGTTTCATGGCCCCAATCCCAATCCTAATCAAAAGCTCTCTTCCCATCTCCTCCCTGTAAGTACCCCTTCCCTGTGCCCTTCTTTTCTATGCATTTCTGTCTGTCCAGCTTTCCCTTTATGCAAATGATGCCCTTCTGATGTCTCAGAGTTCTCTGACCAGGAGTGCACCTCCCCAGGATATGTGGATGCATCTCCCTGAGGTAGGTGTTCTGTTGTAGGCCTTTCTACTGTTTGGCTCAGAGCTAATCCATGGAAGTGAATCCAGTTCCAGGCCTGAAGGATAACCCGAAGCCATAGTCTCAGGGCTCTACTAATCTCTGTCCTACCAGTAATTCTGGCCATTTTTGTGATCTTGAATTTTATTTCACATGCTTTCTCTCACTCTATCCAGGATCTCCAATTTTAATCCCTTTCTGAGTGGTTGGCTTTGGTAGCCAGGCACCATCTAGTACTTCTGGTCTCAGGGCCACAAAGGCTGAGGTCCCTGTGGTTATCACATCCTTGGACTAATTGCTTCCATATGACTTTGATTTTCTTCACTCTTCTTTGCTCTAAAGAGGAGAAACCAATATTGCATCTTAGATTGCTGCTCAAGAGCTTTTGACTCTAGTTGCTACTCACCAAAGGAGGATGCAGAATAAGATTTTTATGTACTATGTTGTAACAATTGAGCTTGATGTTCCCCAAGACCATGATCTTGAGCCCACAGGCCCACTGACTCTCTCTCCCTCAAGATGCTTGGTTGTCACTGAGAAGCTACTCCAACCCTGTCCCTTGTTGCTTCTACAGTATATATGGATACTTTTGTAGCACAAATACACATTTAAGAATATCTTCAGTCAAATCTATCCATGGTCATGGCTATACTCCTGTTCACCTACCCATACTGGATCTTCCCACCTATTATGCATTTACTCATAGACCAGTGTTTGCTGCCACTGGTAATGCAGTATTGTGCATGTAATGATATTTGCCTCTGTTGTCTATATCTGTTGTACATATTTCTGTGTCCTCCTTTTCCCTATTGTCATTGTGCTGGCCACACACCTCTGTTATACTGCCTTTCCCTTCACCCAAATCAACACATGACTCTTAACTAGTCAGAAGTTTTCCCTCTCCTTTCATCCCATCCCTGGCAACCAACGAAGTAAATTTCCTCCCCTATGTAAACCTTTCCTTGACTTTTTATAATAATGGACTTATACAATATTTGTCCTTCTACGACCAACTTATTTCAATCAGCATAATGTCCTCCAAATTCATGCACACTATGAGGTGATTTGTGGATTCTCTATTATTCTTTAATGTTGCATAGTATTCCACTGAGTGAATATACCATAGTTTGGCTATCCATTCATCTGTTGATGGGCACTTAGGTTGTTTCCATATCTTTGCTATAGTGAACAATGCTGTGATGAACATGGATGTGCATATTGTATCTGTGTCCTGGATCTCACCTCTTTAGGATACATTCCTAGTATTGGAATTGCTGGATCAAATGGTATTTCTATTTTCAATTTTTTAAGGAAATGCCATATTATTTCCCATAGCAGTAGTACCATTTTACAGTCCCACCAGTAGTGTATGAGAGATCCAAGCCCTCTACACCCTCACCTAACTAATTAAACTAACACACTGCCATAAAGTTGGATCCGACTCCCAGCCACCCCTCCTTGGGTTTCCGAGGTGGTATCACTATGGAAGTAGATTGCCCTACAGTCCTTCCAAGGAGTGGCTGGTTGGTTTGAATCACTAGCCTTCTGGTTAGCAGTCAAATGCCTTAGGCACTATGCTACATTTGTTATTTTCTGCCTTGATGAACTTTGCTATTATTGCTGGGGTGAGATGATATCTCATTGTTGTTTTGATTTGCATCTTTCTAATGGCTAATGACTGAAAGCACACCCTCTCTTGATCCTACATCTGACTTGTCATCCTCTACATCCAGTTTTGGGATGTGAGCGAGCACAGTCTGCCATCTGACCTGCATATTTTGGAATTTGCCAGCTCCTACAACCTGAGGGGCAGCAAGAGCTTGACCTGCAAATTTTGGGTCTGTCAGCCCCTATAATCATGTGAGTCAGGAGGAGCCTCTAGTCTGACAACTGACCCACAGATTTGGGACTTGCCAGCCTCCACAACTGTGTGAGCCATCTCCTTGAAATAAATCTCTCTATACATACCAGCCACTCCTTGGAAGGAAGATTGGGCAACCTACGTCCATAGAGATACCGCCTTGGAAACCCAAGGAGGGGTTGCCATGAGTCGTCGAATCAACTTGATGGCAGTGAGTTTGGGTTTTTGGTTTTATATATTTATATATATATATGCCTCATTAGTTTTGCTACTCTAGAGCAACTAGCCTAAGACATAAGCTTTACCATTTTATTTCTTTGGCTCCCTCAGTAAGCCTCTGCTTCCTAATCTGGAAAAAAAGGCATCATAATACCTTCACACAGCTGTTGTGGCTACTAAATGGGATAATGATGGTAAAATACATAATGCAAAGCCTGAATGTAGCACTTAAAAAAATATAATTGCCGGACTTCCAGTAAGATAGGGGAATAGGCAGACAAGCGACACAGACCCTCTTCAACAAAGAAAAGAAAAACCAATTGACAGAGATACAGAAGATAATCCTGGAACCCTGAGCTTTGAAAGGAACTATACATAACTGTATTAGGCACCAAGTAGCAGAAAAACCTGAATGAAAACAGGACTTAAGAACAGGCTCTGTTTGCCAGGGTC
>NW_006921632.1:9224548-9225305 GCF_000298275.1 Orycteropus afer afer
GAAATCCAGAAGATTAATACTGAATTGTCAGAAATAGATAACACATTGAAAGGGCAAAGGAGTAGAATTGATGCAATGGAAGACAGAATTAATGATATTCAAGACAAATACCTGAATACTTCTTTGGAAAGGGATCAATCAGAAAAAAGATCAAAACAAAATGAAGAAAGCCTAAAGTTCATATGGGATACCATCAAAAGGAAAAACCTACATGTCATTGGAATTCTAGAACAGGAAAAGAAAGATAAAAGCACTGAGAAAATTGTCCAAGATTTGTTGGAGGAGAACTTCCCTGATATGATGAAAGATGAGGATATATCCATTCAGGAAGCCCAATGAACCCCAAACAGGATAGACCCCAAAAGAAAGACACCAAGACATATCATCAAACTCACCAAAACCAAAGACAAAGAAAGAATCATGAGAGTAGCACGGGAAAAACAAAAGTTACCTACAAGGGGCAACCAATAAGACTAAGCTCAGATTTCTCAACAGAAGAAAACAGTGGGATAGTATATACAAAATACTGAAAGAGAAAAATTTCCAACCAAGAATTATGTACCCAGCAAAACTGTCCCTCAAATATGATAGTGAAATTAGGACATTTCCAGAGAAGCAGAAATTAAGGGTATTTGTTAAAACCAGACCAACTTTACACGAGATGCTAAAGGGAGCCCTTTGGACAGAGAAGCAACAACAGCCAACAACAACTTACCATTAATGCACATGATGATATAACCCAGAAACCAACCCAGCT
>NW_006921632.1:9226826-9246624 GCF_000298275.1 Orycteropus afer afer
CCAGGTATGTATTTCCTTGGGATCTCCTCAAGTCCCTTAAACAGAGAATAGTAATGGCAATCTGTCTTTTGGGGAAGGTGTGTGCTGTATTTATTCCTTAGTTCTCTGGAAGTTAACATTTCAATATAGCAGATACAACACAGGTGGAACAGATGTCGAAAATGATCCCTAAAATCAATATACTTCAAAATCACTTTTAAGTTGCTTTTGTATAAAAGTAACCATACACGCTAATGTCAATGAGTTCTGCAACACTAAATTAATGGACTCAGTTATAAATCCAGGAAAACCATTTTCATAACGAAAATGCCAATGCCTTTTTAATTAAGGATGAAATTGCCAACATGAGAGACTTAAAATAAATGAGGAATCATTCCTTTCACTCATTCATCACTGAAAGGGGCTGATAACTCTAAACTGTTTTGGGGACTTGTGATTACTAGAGATTGTTGAGAATCTAAGCTACTGGATTTTCCAACTGCACAATAATCACTTGCTTTGAGGGCTCAGAGCCTCAGAGCAGAGTTGGTGCTCTGGTTTTTTAAGTTCCTTTTTCTTTTTTTTGGTTAAGTTCCTTCTTGTTATAAGGGAGTCTGTGGTCCTATATTTACTGTCATTATGTAGATATGAAGCTCTGCTGAAGATAATGGCACTTTGTCTAACACAAAACAACGCCATGGTTTTTTTTCTAAATTTGACCTTAGAAGGAAGATTTACTACACATAAATAAGTACACAAATTATACATGTGTATGCACAGCAAAGCTTTACCAACTGTTATCAGCCACCATGAAAGTAATATATCAGAAGTTTGTCCTAATATTCCTATATTCATCATTAATGATCTTTTAAAATATATGTGTGTGTGTGTGTGTGTAAACTATACATATAATTTACTCTTTCATCCAGGACCAGACTCCCACATTTACTGTATCACTGGAGGGTGTATTGCTTAAAATAAAAAAATCCAACAAAATTACCCAAAGAGACTAAATTAGCCAGATAAGACACAGCTGGTTACTTTGGCCAGCATCAAGAGAAGCTTTTCAATAAACAAAGAGGCCAAGCTAAAGAGAGAGGTCAGCAGTCAAACACATCAAAAGGTTAAGAACCAAAGTAGAATGAAGAATGCAAACTCGCCAGCATAATTTGCTGCTGACAGACACTAGTTAACACATATGGGTATTCTACACCAAAAAAAGAGTATCACCTTAGAAGGAAAAGAGCAGAGAACAAAACCATACATTACAAATGGTGAAGAAAATAATTCCTTTAAGGAGAACAAAGGCTAAATACAAAGTGGAACGGGTAATGGGGTTGCTGTTGTTGTTGTTGTTATGTGCCCTTGAGTCGGACCCGACTCATAGCAACCCCTCCTTGGGTTGCTGAGGCAGTATCACTACGGAAGTAGATTGCCCAACCTTCCTTCCGAGGAGTGGCTGGTGGGTGGCCACAGGTAAACCAAGAGACATGAGTTTTAATCCCACTTCTATGTGTAACCACTGGTTTCCTTCAGAATATTGAATTTTTCTAAACTTCAGAATCTTCATCTGTAATTTGAGTGGGATATATCTAAAGGTCTCTTCCAGCTCTGATAATAGACCAGGAGGTTCAAAAAGGTACATCTCATCAGAATGAGATGATAAACAGTTAAGTTGTGTGTGTGTGTGTGTAATTTGGTTGAAAGTATACAGAGCAAATTCACTTTCCATACAACAGTTCACATACACTTTGTCTCATGACATTGACTACAATTTACCACAATGCAACAGGTCCCCTCCCACTTCCTCTTGATAGTTACCTCTTCCCTGTCTCCATCCCTCCATGGATTCCTGCCTGCCCCCTGAGCTGTCTCCCTGTGCATAAACAGCCCTTCTTTCTCCCATAATTGTTCTCTCCAAGGAGTGTATCTACCTAGTGTAAATATTCAATTCATATGCCTGTCTTTTGTTTGGCTGGAAGCCACAGGTGTGGGTTCAATTCCAGACCTGAAGGGCAGCTACGGCCCATAGTCTCAGTAGTTCCACCAGGCTCTATCAGACCAGCAAACCTGGTCCTCTTTTTGTTTTTTCCAAATGATTTTGAGTTTTGTTCCACATTGTTCTCCCTCTCTATCCAGGATCTCCTACATAGATCCCCCTCCGAGTGGTTGACAGTGGTAGCCAGATACCATCTAGTTCTTCTGGTCTCATAGTCACATAGGCTGCAGATCACATGGTATACCAGTCGCTAGGACTAAGTGTTTCCATGAATCTTTGGTTTTCTTCATTTTTCTTTGCTCTGTACAAGGAGAGACCCATCACTGTTGCATCTAGATGGCAGCTTGCAAGCTTTTAACATCCCAGTTACTACTCACCAAAGTGATAAACAGTTAACTGTTTTTATAAGCTTCTTTTATTTCACAGTGAGCTTCAAGGTTACAAATTTGGAATTCCAGAGAAGGGAACAAGGCTCTGTCACCAAACACAGAACTACAGCCCTAAAGCATGAGTCAAACCACACCTCTGAAATTGAGTACAAACCACTAGATGATTCAAATGTTACTTGTAACATGTATCAGCCCCAGCCACGATCCCTGTGCCTCTGTCTTCCCTTCAATCTTTTCCGTTGGATTCGCTCATGTCTCAGCCTCAATTCTTCACACAGTCCTGTCAGAGGCAGGTTACATACAGGTTTATATAAAGTTAATAGAGATCACAAGGTGTAAGAGGCAATGGAAATGTTTCATGGCAGATCCTAACCTTGAGAATGACACAGTGGATAACAATTACCAGTTTTCTTTAAAAACACCTTTGCTGCCTGTTAAAATAAATAGCTCAGTAATCCCACTTTTTGAAAGCTTCGTAAAATAATCTGAAATGCAGAAAAATATTTATACCTATAAATATCTCATATTATTTATAATTATAAGAGAAAAAAATATTCTGATATGCCCTAAATCTGCAATGTTGTTGTTGTTGTTGTTGTTATGTGCCATCGAGTCGGCCCCGACTCATAGCGACCCCTCCTTGGGTTTCCGAGGCAGTATCACTATGGGAGTAGATTGCCCAACCTTCCTTCCGAGTAGTGGCTGGTGGGTTTGAACCGCCAGCCTTCTGGTTAGCAGTCAAGTGCCTTAGGCACTATGCTACCAGAGTTCCCCTTAAATCTTAAATCTGCAATAATCAAGGAATAATTATGTAAATTATACCTGAAGTGTGAGGTGTTTTTCTGTATGTTCCCAAACTCCCTGTGCTTACCCCTGTAACAGACTGAAACTGCCACTTATTGGCCATTTCCTCCACCAGATTTAAGCTCCTGGAGGATAAACACCATCTTTTGTTCACTGCCTCAGCCATAATGCAGCTCAGAGTAGATACAAAATAAACACCTGTTGAATGTTTGCTAGTAAATGCTTTCATGTAAATATATATGATGGAATACTATGAGGCCATTAAATGTGGTTTGTGAAGCACTGTTTTTTCGCCTAAGATAGGGAAGGCATACAAGGGAAGATGCATGAAAAATAAGGATATCATATGGCCAAACTATGTCAAAGTATATCTGCATAAAAAATGGCTGGAAAGTACACTAACGTATTCATGGTGGTTTACCTTTGGCTGGGAGCATTATGGGTGATTTTTGCTTTATTTAGTGTTTTCTGTATTTTCCAAAATGTGCAAAATAGCCCACAGATAACACAGACAATAACAAAAAGGCATGGCACAGAAGAGGTCAGGAATAGGAAGGTTTAGTTAACAGCAGGTTTAATCTAGATTGGGATTATTCAGATTGCCACAATCCTTGATGTACTTACACAGTACGTAACACTTGTTCTGGCCTTCACTGTACGGATGGTCCAAAGGCATGCCATTTGAGTTAAACGTTTATCTTTATTATATTGAAATAGATTTCTCTTTATTTTCTTTTTGCTATGCCAGAAAGAATGCTGCACCAAATGTATGCTTTGTCCAGCCTGAGAAGTAGCAGCAGATGGTAGTATGTACATACACGTGACCAAAGTGGATCAAATGCACAGGTATTCTCAGATGTAAAGGCTTTCGGGAAGCTGTGATAGGCCTCACAGAGACTTAGGTATCCAGACACTTTCAGTAAATACCTGATTCATCACACTTTTGGATAAATTAGAGCAAGGAATGGAATCACACAGACTCTGGACTGAAATAACATAGAGATCTGGTAGCATAGTGCCTAAGGCACTTGACTGCTAACCAGAAGGTGGTGGTTCAAGCCCACCAGCCACTCCTCGGAAGGAAGGTTGGACAATCTACTTCCATAGTGATACAGCCTCGGAAACCCAAGGAGGGGTCGCTATGAGTCGGGTCTGATTCCACGGCACATAACAACAACAACAACAGGACTGCCACTTACCAACTGAGTGCTCCTAGCCTCAGTTTCCCTCTAATAAATGGGGTAATAATACCTACTGTTTGGTATGAGCATTAAATAGGATGATGTTTGAAAATCTTACATATATGAAAACCCAGAGCTCACTGTGAGTAGGTCCCCATCAATATCATTATTTCACCTCCCTTTCCCTCTTTTGTTCAGTTTCTAAGCTGAGAAAACAACAGTGAAAATAACTTGAATGATATAAAAAATTATCAATTAATATGTGATAGAGGTATTTTGAACAATCTTTTAATTCACCTCTCAGAAGTCCACATGATATAGTTCAAAACAAACTTCCTGTTCTTTGGCCCTCAGTAATAGGAAAGTATTAATCACTATTCTTTGTATAGGAGCGCTGGTGGTGCAGTGGTTAAAGCACTAGGCTGCTAACCAAAAAGGCAGTGGTTTGAGCCCATCAGCCACAGAAGAAAGAAGAGGCATGCTTCTTCTTTTATAGCCTTGGAAACCCTATGAGGCAGTTCTACTCTGTCCTGTAGGGTGGCTATGAGTTAGAATGGACTCCATGGCAGTGTTTAGTGGTTTTTTTTTATTTTCTGTGTCCTTGACATACCTTGAGACCATGAAGTCACCTTAGCTTTTTTCCTTGAACATTCCCCATTTTAAAATCTTTCTTCATTCTTTTCCACATGACTGTGTCTCCCCTGAACCCTCTGCAAGTTCCTCCCACATTCTGTTAGCTAAGGATCCTTTTAAATCCTAAGAGAAAGGCAGAGGATCACAGCCCAACTAGTGTCTGATTCATATATCCCCATGTTGAGCTTTGAAAAATATAAGTATTATGCTTCTAAATGTTACTTAAAAAGAGCTCTGGTGTGTAAGGCATCTGTCTGCTAACCAGAAAGTCAGTGGTTCAAACCCACCAGCTGCTCCCCAAGAGGAAGATGAGGCAATCTACTTCTGCAAAGATTTACAGCTGTGGAAACCCAATGGGGTTGCTATGAGTTGGAATCAACTTGATGGCAGTGGATTTAGTTTGGTTTGAAGGTTACTTAACTGTGGGTGACTAAGAAAGATCCAAATGGGACCAGCAGTACCTTCCACGTCTGCTCCTATAACCTTTGTCCTCTGACGCCTTGTTGTTACCAACACTATTTAACAAGCTGATAGAGTCCATGATTGCATCAGATTCAACATGGCACCAAATCTCTCCCTATCTTTGCCCTTCTTTGATCTGTTCCCTTCCTTGATTAGCCTTATCACTAGGAAAGTAACTAAACAAAGGATCATGGAAATCTTCAGGTGTCTTGGTTTTTCTTTGTGCAAGTTGAAGTAAGAACTCTACAACTTCAGGCTAGTCAACAAGTTCATTCTTCCAACAAATATGGGCAGTCCTTCCTTATGGAAGAAAAGAACATAAACTATACCCAGTGCAATATGTTCTAGAACAAAGATATGTGCAGGGCAATATGGCTGCACAGAATGGTAGAGAAGGAGGATGCTTGGATCTGTCTGGGCAGGATTTTACTAGGTGGATAAATCACACAAATCTTTACCAGCCTCTGAGAAATGAATGAGCTGACACATTGTATCTCTGGGGGATGTGTTAGTTTCTTAGCACTGCTTTAACAGAAATACCACAGTGAGTGGCTTTAATGAACAGAAATTTATTTTCTCACAGTTGAGGAAGCTAGAAGTCCAAATTCAGAGCACCAGATCTAGAGGAAGGCTTTCTCTCTGTCAGCTCTTGGGGAAGGTCGTTGGGCTTTTCCACCCTTAGTTCCTTGGTGATACCTATGTGGGGCGGCATCTATTGTCCCCATCTGTGCTTCCTTCTCTCTTTTTAGGTCTCCAAAATTACTAGTTTGGCTTAAGACACACCATACACTCCAATGGCCTCATTAACATAACAAAAAAACCTTTAGTCACAAATGGGATTACATGTCCAGGTATAGGGATTAGGATTTACAACACATATTTTTTCAGGGCACAGTTCAGTCCATAACAGGGGGCTAACACTGTTGCAGTCGTTTAATGCAGTCTTCTGAATAACACTGTTACTGGACTGCTTTGGTAACTTACTTGCTTTCCTGCTCTCCACATATCTTTACTTCCTTACTTTAGTTTCAGGACAAAACATATGGTTCTTCCATTCTGTCTCCAGTCTTTCAACCCTGTAATGTTTCCTGCCCTGATGAGTTGCTTTGATTATCAGGGAAAGAATACTGCAATAGCTTAGTTGGAGCAAATAAAGAGAAAGGAAGGAGCCCACTTGCTGAAAAGGGTGTGCAGAACCATGCTCAGAAATACATGACCAGCCTTTAGTGACATCAGCAGGGGAGTGCTACTCTATGTCCCCAGACTCAACCCCATCAGCTGCAGCTGGGAACAGTTTATCTTCAAATCATTTCCTATCCTCTGTCTCTCACCTACATCTATTTTTAGTGATGGAATATTTGTCAACATAGTGGTTCTTAACTTTTTATATAGGCCATGGAACTCTTGAGAAAATCCCATAATATCCAAAGATCTTCTCCTTGAAAAAGAAAAAAAAAAATCTCAGTACATAAACACAAACACAAAACATTGAACACAGCTTCTGGGGATTCACAAAGCCCTGAGGCCCATACACAGATCCCAGGAAAGAGTACACTGCTCAGTTCAAACATTTTTGAGTTTCTACGATACACCAAGCACCACGGAGACCCAACCTCAAACTCAGCTGTCACTATTCTGAATGTCTGACTGTTCTCCCATGCATGGGCCTACTGCCTTGCTTTTGCTCAAAGTAGTACTTCTGTCTACAGCACCTGTCCCCATGGTATCTGCCCAGGAAACAGCATTTAGAAGCTTGAGCATCACCTCTTGAATGAAAACATTCAGAAACCTTCACCTTTATTCACCCCTTCTCCCCCTCGCCCCCATCAAGAAGTATTGATTACTCCCTCCTTTCTGTGCTCTTAGGAGTCCCTGGGTGGTACAAACAGTTAACATGCTTATAAGAAAGCCTTGGCAATCTGCTTTCAAAAAATCAGCCACTGGAAACCTTACGGAGCACAGGTCTACTCTGACACACATGGGGTCCTCATGAGTTGCAATCAACTCCACAGCAACTGGTTTGACTGGTTTTCTGCCCCAGTGAACTCTGCAGGTACTTGTATCAGAGATCTTTTCAAGTATTTACATGTTTTTCTCCCCTGCTAGACCTGAAGGCTTAGACTGTAACTTAATAATCTTTATTACCAACTTTCCAGTAAAGTCTCCATTCTAAAGAAAAATGAGGAAACAGGTACATAAGTAGATAATTTTAATATGAAGCTCCTCATGCCCAACCTGATGGGACCAGTGATTTGGGGCTAAATCAGGAGAAGCTGCAATAAACTAGACAAAGGTAGGGATGGGTGGAGAAAAGGCACAAAAAGAAAAAATATGTAATTCCACCATACAAGTATAAACACCATTACTAATTTTTCATCCTTTTCATGTGTTATGTAAACATGTATGTTATGTAAATGTACATGTTATGTGTATGTGAACATGAGTTTTGTGTCACCGATTGTACTAAAGTTTATTCAGCATTTACTAAGGCCTTTGCTAACCAGAAGGTCGGTAGTTCAAACCCACCAGGCACTCTGTAGAATGAAGATGGGGCATTCTTCTTCCGTCAAGATTTGCCACCTCAGAAAGCCAATGAAGGTCACTATGAGTCAGACTCGGCCGATGGCAGTGTGGTTTTCTTTTTTTCTTTTTTTTTTTTTTTGAGTTTAGGTATTAGACATTGTGCTGAATATACTACATACATTATGCCATTCAATCCTCACAATAATTCTTAGAGGTAGTTACCATTGCAATCCCATTTTAAAGATGAGACACAGGGGAGACATTGTCGAAGGCTGCACAGTAGAAGTGAAATTCAACCAGGTTTTCTATCTCAAACACCATGCTCTTGAACTTCATTTTTTTCTTAGTTATTTTCAGTTGTTTAAAAATTTCAAGGTAAGTGAATTATTTTATCCAATTTTCTCAGAAAAATCTCTTTAGGATTTTTGATTAGCATTGTAATAAACCTTAACACTAAGGTGGGAAAGAATTAATGCTTTGCTATATTGGCTTCTCATACAAGGAGCATAGAGAACCCTTGACATTTGTTTCAATCATTTTACATCCTTAGTAAGTTTGCACTTTTCTTCACTGAAGGTGGAGGTAAGAGGGTGACATGTTCAGAGATATGTCTAGGACAGATAATCTGGTAACAATATGAAGCAGGATGGATTTAAGAAGATTCAATAAAACCAAAACCAAACCCACTGCCATCGAGTAGATTCCAACTCATAGCGACCCCCACTGAGTTTCCAAGGCTATAAATCTTTAAAGAAGTAGATTGCCTCATCTTCCTCCTGCAGAGCAGCTGGTGGGTTTGAACCACCAACCTTGTGGTCAGCAGCCAAACACCTTACCTACTCTGCTAGATTAGAAGGCTTAAACAAATTGAGAGAGAGAGTAACAGTCCAGGTGAGAAACACACAAACCTAGAACCAAGGCAAGTGATATTGGGCACAGAAAGGAGGGAGATAACTAGGAAACACAGACGACAGAATCTAAAGTACTTGCTGTCTGACTGGATGTGGGGCAAAGGGAGGAAGCAGGGTGGTGTGAAAAGAGACAGGAAGTAGTTAAGGGCAGCTCCCAGCTTTTTGACTTGGCAGACTGGGTGGAACATGTATGTCATTCACTAACAGATAACACAGGAAGAAACACATTTTCCAATGTGCATGTGTTTACGTATACATGTGTTTGAGTAGGTGGGGAATACTGAGTTCACTTGTGAACGCTGAGTACTAGGATGTCAATGGCAAACCGGACTAAGGAGGTCAAAGGGCAGGTGGAGCAGGGGTAAAAGAATGAGTGAGAGAGTGGAAACGACCAGGGAGGGAGTCTAACATGCAAGGTATAGGTCAGAACTGCTAAACCACAAATATGAATGACATCGCCCTCCAAAAACATGTACAATAACACAATAATAGAAGTGGACCAGGATTGGTGTTTTAAGCAACACTAGTGTTTGAAGTCTGAGGAAGCTGGAGACCAAGAAGGAATAGTCAGACACAGCAGGAAAGCCAAGAAAGCTCAGATTACAGCCCAGGAAGGAGTGAAAGTAATCCTAACCCATCTTGGCACCATACTACCCTTGGATTTCTCAGGAAGAATAACTTTTTTTTTTTTTTTTAATTCAAAGGTCATTCAGTCAATTTTAAATATTAAACAAAATCACATAAAAAGTCCAAGAAGAGGGTAAGAATTTACATTTTCTGGCTGTCCCTCAATGCTTTATCTACTAGCCATATGGGGGTGATGATTAATATTCAATATGAAATGAATTTATAATCATGTGCCTGCCACTCAAATGTGAAAAGACATGTTTTTTGCACAGTACACCCAAAAATGCATTAATCTATCTCTAGTTTAAAATACATTTATGAATAATTTTATACACTTTATAAATTTTCTGGTTAGAATGATAATAGAACAATCTATTTTCACTGCTACATGAAACAAAAAGGAGGAATGAAAGGTTCAGTTAATCAAGGACTTTAATATGCTTTATAATAAATATCAAACAGTCATTATTTGGGCTATACAAAGGGTAGCTGAGGTCAAAGAATGATTATAATGGCAAGAATCTGTAACCATATTTATTCTCTGTCAGTTTACTCAATTTGCATAAGAAGTTTCTTCTATTCATGATTTTTCTTTTTACCATATTCGAATGCTAGAAATCAAATTTGTTTTTCATGATTTATATATGGCCAGTAATAATAAGATTCTGTAATGATTAACAGCAGGAACAATCAAATAAATGGAAAACACTAGCCCTTCCAAGGTACCAATGCAATGACAAATTGACAGATATGAAAATAAATTGCCTGTAGTGGCTTAGGTAAGTGTAGTTTAGAAAGCCAGGAAAGCACCAGAATCTGAAATGCTTGCTGCTCTGGCAGCGTTGGATGAGGTCAGGAAATCCATGATACTGTGAATTCTTCTTCATCTTTTAACATCTTTGTCAACTGTGTGCATGCATGTGTATGTGTACACGTATGTGTGTATGTGTATGGTGAAAAGATACAATTCTGACACACACCTTTCCCGATATTAAAAACCATGCAGTATCCCCTTGTTTTGTTTGAATGAAAGCCTCCTGGTCTATGTACAGTTAGTTTCCTCATAAGCACAATTAAGTGTTATGGAATTCCCATCCTTCTCAATGTTATCCATAATTTGTTATGAGCCACACAATCAAATGCTTTTGCGTAGTCAATAAAACACAAGTAGACATCTTTCTGGTATTCTTTGCTTTCAGCTAAGATCCATCTGACATCAGCAGTGATATTCCTCATTCCACATCCTTTTCTGAATCCAGCTTGGATTTCTGGAAGTTCCCTGTCAATATACTGCTGCAATTGTTTTTGAATTATCTTCAGAAAGATTTTACTTGCATGTGATGTTAATGATACTGTTCAATAATTTCCACATTCTGTTGGATCACCTTTCTTTGGAATGAGCACAAATAATGGATCTCTTCCAGTCAGTTCGTCAGGTAGTTGTCTTCCAAATTACTTGGCATAAACGAGTAAATGCCTCCAGCGCTGCATTTGCTTGTTGAAACATCTCAATGGATATTCTGTCAATTCCTGGAGCCTTGCTTTTCACCAATTCTTTCAGTACAGCTTCAACTTCTTCCTTTAATATCATTGGTTCTTCATCATATGCTACCTCCTGAAATAGCTGAACATCAACCAATTTTTTTTTTTTGATAGATTAACTCTGTGTAATCCTTCCATCAATATTTTACCCATAGAATCCTTCAATACTATAACTCAAAGTTTGAATTTCTTTCTTCAGTTCTTTCAGCTTGAGAAATAACAAGCGTGTTCTTCCCTTTTGATTTTCTAACTCCAGGTCTTTGCATATTTCATTACAATAATTTACCTTGTCCTCTCTAGCTGCCCTTTGAAATCTTCTATTCAGCTTTTTTCATCTTATCATTTCTTCCATTTGCTTTAGCTACTCTCCATTCAAGAGTAAGTTTCAGAGTCTTATCTGACATCCATTTTGATCATTTCTTCCTATCCTGTCTTGTTAACGACCTTTTTGCTTTCTTCGTGTATGATGTTCTTGAAGTCAACCCACAACCATCTAGTTTTTGGTACTGGTGTTCAATGTGTCAAATCTATTCTTCAGATGGTCTCTAAATTCAGGTGGGATGTAACCAAAGTCCTATTTTGGCTCTTGTGGACTTGTTTTGATTTTCTTCAGCGTCAATTTAAACTTTCATATGAGCAATTGATGGTTTGTTCCAAAGTCAGCTCCTGGCCTTGTTGTGACAGATGATACTGAGCTTCCCCATTGCCTATTTCCACAGATTTAGTCAATCTGATTCCTGTGTATTCCATTTGGCAAGGTCCACATGTAGAGCCACTTTTTATGTTGTTGAAAAAAAGATATTTGCAATGAATAAATCACTGGGTCATGCAAAATTCCACCATCCAATCTCCAGCATCATTTCTATCACCAAAACCATATTTTTCAAAAACTGATTATTCTTCTTTGTTTCCAACTTTCACATTCCAATCACCAGTAATAATCAATACATCTTGATCGCATGTTTGGTGAACTTCAGATTACAGAAGTGGTAAAAAATCTCCAGTTTCTTCATCTTTAGCTTTACTGGTTGGTGTAAAATTTGAATAATAATCGTATTAACTGGTCTTCTTTGTAGGCATATGGAGATATTGAAACATTCTTTTTGACACATCACTCCCCTTCAATCTGTCATTCCTGGGGTAGTAGACCATATGATTATCTGATTCAAAATAGCCAATACCAGTCCATTTCAGCTCACTAATGACTAGGATATTGATCTTCATGCATTCCATTTCATCTTTGGCATTCAAAATTTTCCTCAATTCATACTTCATACATTTCACAGTCCAATTATTAATGAATGTTTGCAGATGTTTCCTCCCATTTTGTTTCTTCCACCATTCACCTGTCAGTTTGTTGTATTGTGGTGGCTTGTATGTTGCTGTGAGGCTGGAGGCTATGCTACTGGTGTTTCAAATACAAGCAGGGTCACCCATGGTGGGCAGGTTTCAGCAGAGCTTCCAGACTAAGACAGACGGGGAAGAAGGATGGGACCATCAACTTCTGAAAAATCTGACCAGTGAAAACTTTATGAAAAGCAGTAAAAAATTGTCTGATATATTACTGTCACTCCAGTTGAACACTTTAATTATATATTTTCCTATTTTGAGGCCTTCAATCCTTGTTGTAGGAGATTAATCACTTAATTTCAGGTTCTTAATTATATTGTATATCTTCTAAATTAGTAATCATGAGTATAATTAGAGAAAATACTTAAATTTTGCATTTTATATATCTGCTTCTCCCATGAATCCCAGTTTTATATTTCATTATTGTTGAAAGCATCAAAATTACTATTATCAATTTTTTAATACAAGTAATAACTTTGTATGTTTAAGATTTCTGAATTCTATGTTCTCTTCTCTGTAATAGGATCAATTGCAAGGGGCTTGGACAAGGATGATAAGCAAGCTCTGGATTCCCAGTGACTCCAAATGGGAAAGCCTTGTGGGAATGGGCAACATAAGGAAAATGTTTGAGGATACACTCCTTTTCCTAAAGTGTTCTCTTCGTTTAAAAAGATGTATATATTATCTAACACGTACTAAACTGAAATCTTTCCTTATATTGTAGGTTTAACAAGCTAGGTCAAAAATAAACTCATAAACAAATCAGTAAACACACTTACTTTAAAATTCTGTGGGCTCAAATTCTATTTCTCTCTAGCTGTTGGAATCAGCCTATGAGACCTTCAGGCATTTTAGGAGGGGAGCAAGGTAATCAAGCTAATTGTTTAAAACACACAGCATGTCTATATGAGGGAAAATATACAGAGAAATATAAGCCAAGAGTGATTTCAGCCAGGATGTATGAGTTGTGGAAGCCCAGAGTCCATTCTGATTGTTGGTGTCTATGTTACATTGGCTGTAAATATTTTATTCCACTCCTGATAAACCAAAATCCTAACAGGTACTATTATTATTAGGGTTTTTTGTTTGTTTGTTTGTTTTTTGTTTTTTTTTTGCTTTCTCTGTATATTCTCATTTTCTTCCATTAAGAAGGTAATACTTGTGCAATTAAACAAAATGTGATAATAAAGAGCCCTAAGTATAGAATGCTCCCTGCTCCCTATAAGGAACTTTGATATATGTTGTGCTGGTCTGCAGAACACCTCAGTAACAATATTTTTCAAGAGAACAATGAAAAGTAGCTAGTTTAAAAAGCATACAATAAACCTTTAATAAAACCACATTAATTATGTCACCATCTGCAGAGAGTAAGCAAGAAAAGTACACTGGTTATTTCTTCTACCTGAAGAAGTCCCAAGCAAGTTAAGAACCAGGAAACTTCCTTGTGTGAAGGTTTCCACAAATCCCCAACTCAGACTTACAGAAAGAGATGAATTTAAAATCATATCCTTACTGTGATTTCCCGATCAGAGCCAATATTTATAATTACACTTAATTATGTTGATAACTAGACCACTGTACACAGAATGTAATGAAATGAAATAACAAAACAAAAATATAAAATAAAGCTGTTCTCCCCACCACCTCTGTTAACTTTGAGCCTCAGAAAAATGTGAGAATTGTTTTGGCTCAATAGTAGGGTAAATTGCCTACTGTGAAGCTGTTCCCAACCTGTGTCAAGTGTACCATTTTCACAATGTTTCTGTGTTCTAACAATACTAAGCTTTATGGTCTTAGGTAACAAAACTCCTTTGCAGGGGTGAAATGGATATTTAATGAGAACACTGATTTTCAGCCAAATTTCAGCATGCGCACTGTCTAAGAAATAATGGAGATATGTCATTTCTTATAACCAGTAGTAATTATAAGCAGTAGTTTTAAAAAATCACCTAGACTTTTTAAAAAATGATTAAGCTTCTTTGGGATGCAGATGTTTGTGTTTGGAATTTTCTGGCAGCCTTCTTGTATTATTTGCTTAAAAAGTTTCTTTAAACCTTTTATAATATGACCTGTTATTTTTAGGGAAAATACAAGTCTTCAGGAGAGATGAATTCAAAGTATTTCACTCAACTTCAAAAATATGGAAATATGGTGCATTAAATCAGGTAGTTTGGGTTAATCATAAATTGCTATTTGTTTTCCTACTGCTGAAATGATTTTTTTGTGTGTGATTGTCAGTGTGCCCTGCTAGGTAATATCAGTTCCTTTACCTCAGCAACCACTTATGTGCAATGAAGAGGTTGAGAAATGTCCTGTGTCTTTCACCCCAAGTCAAGTCTATAAAAAAATGCTCTCAAGCTCTACTTTTCGAGACTGGAATTTTCTTTATATTAAGTAATAGCAATAATAATTAATATTGTTAATAATTAATTATTATAAATATTGTTAATAATAAGTAATTATTATTAATAATAATAATAATAATAATGACTGCTTTAGCAGTCATTGATGGACTCTGTGCTGTAAGCCAAACAAATAAAATGCAAATTCTAAAAATTGAATGAATAAACACCACTACAGGTAGTCCCTGACTTATGACATATTTGAGTTATGACAAGTTACACTTAAAACTATCTGGTTTTGGGGGTTCATTTGTACATTTTATCATTAGTAATATATATTACATACATTGTTGCAGGATGTAATTTGCTGATGTCATCATTCTCAAACACAAATAAAGACTGGACTTATAAAAATACTGGTAATAAAAAGCAATAATGAAAACTATAAAAAGAGGTACTCAACTTACATCAGAACTGACTTACTACAGAGTCATCAAAACAGAACACTTCGTAAGTCAGGGACTACCTGTACAGAAAAATGAGGAGTCCCTTGATGGCTCAAACAGTTAAGTACTTGCCTACTAAACCAAAAGGTTGGTGGTTCAAAGACACCCAGAGGCACCTTGAAGGCAGCCCTGGCAATCTATTTCTGAAAAGTCACAGCCTTGAAAACCCAAAAACAGTTCTACTCTTCACCCACGGGGTCACCATGAGTTTAAATCAACGGGACAACAATTAGCAACAACAACAGGCCAATGGACAGGTAGAGCACAGAAAGGGCATATCAGGTGTTCATTTTGGTCATCAGCATTCTCTCACAGGGCAAAGGATAAGTATTCCATCTTGTCATGTGTTCAAAGAAAGCTATATTTTTAAAAGCCAGTTTACCACAGTTGAACAAACTTGATCATACAAGATGAATGGGACCACCAGACAAGACCAGCTGCCATCAAGTCAATTTTAATTCATGGCAACTCTGAGCTCTATAGAACCGAGCTCTATAGGGTTTTCAATGGCTGATTTTTCAGAAACACACCACAAGGCCTTTCTCCTGAGACACTCTAGCTGAACTCAAACTGTCAACCTTTAAGTTAGCAACTGAGCTCTTAACTATTTGCACCATTCAAGGAGTCCTGAATGGGACTATGATGACCTTAAAACGTGGTAATAAAATCTTTGTAACTCCTCCCATCAGGAGGTAAAGGCTCTGCTTCCTTCTCTCCAACCTGGGTGGGTTTGTCACTGCTTCAGTCAACAGAGTATGATGGAAATGTGCTATGTAACTTCCTAGGCTAAGTCAAAAAGTCCATGCAGCTTCTCTCTTATTCATTGGAACATTTATCTTTGAACCCTAAGCTGCCATGTAGTATGTGAAAGTTCCATTACTTTAAGAACACCATGCTGGAAAGGCCTCAAACAGGCACTGTGAGGAAAAGCCCAAGCTAAGCCCAGCCTTCCAGACATCTCTGCCAAGGCCAGAGAAACTTGAGTGGAAGCATCCTGAGCCAACTCATCTGCCAGCTGAGTACTACTCAGCAAAGCTGTGGCTGAACTCCTTTGCAAAATCACAATATGTAGTAAAATGGCTGCTTTAAATCACTAAGTTCTGGGATAGTCTGCTACTCAGTAATACAGAATCATAGAATTTGGAAGGGACCTTAAAAATCTGCTGGTCAAGGTCTCTCCATTTGCTTTTTAGGAAACTGAGACCCAGATCAGTTAAGTGCTGTGACTATGGTCATCAGTTAGTAATGGATTTAAAATTAGAACTCAGGTTGCCAGGCTCCAAGCTCTGTTCTTTCAAAAAGCCCAGCTTGCTTTCATCATATCTCACCTCCACCTTTTCACAATTTCATTGTGTTATTGTGTGAATTCAAAAAGTACTGGGACATGTTCTCAGAAGTTGTATCTTCTCCCCATTTTTAAAACTCAAGGATAATTCAGATATATTTTCTTTTTTGTTTTATACATTTTCTTTGGCTCAGATTGGGAGAGAATTATTACTTAGTGAGTATGAAATACAACTGCTGATCAAGATTTGCTTTAGACAGTAGTGTTTAACCTCAAAAAAGTACAGATAAGATAATGCCTCTTCACCCCTATTTGATGTGAAAACCTTCAGGTATACATTGAGGCTACTTTTCTCTAGTACTTAAATAGTAAATCCCTTGTTCCAAGCAGCCACTACTGCAATCTACTTCCGTTGTGATACTGCCTCGGAAACCAAAGGAGGGGACACTATGAGTCAGACCTGACTCGATGGCAGTGAGTATATTCTCTATGGATAGGAAAGAAAATTCAGCCATACTACTTGGTGGAATGGGAGCTCTGGTGACTTGGTGGAAGGTTTCTAAACTGAGTAGCAGCAAAGTGTAATGGCCAACTCACTGGGTGACTTTGCACTTCAGTTTCCTTACCCATAAAGCTATGTCCTGCCAACTTGACATGACTATCGTAAGAATCAAGTGAGACACAAAGTGCTTTGTTAATTTTATAGTGCTACAACTATGCCAAATGAAGTTATTACCACTATATATACATGCCAAGAAGAAAAGAAATTTACTGCAGTATTTAACAAATACTTCCCTTTCATTAACTCCAAAGACTCACTATCATATTCTGATCAGCCTTCTACCTAGGAAGAGCCCGGCCAGATTTTCAAGTGGATGAAGTAAAATTAATTGAAATGAGATGATATAGATTATTAAATAAAATTTGTAGTCCCCCAGTACATTAGCTAATCAAATATTTATACTGTTCTTTGTTCATGTTTATCTCCATAACTAGACATCTGGCCAGGGACCAGCTTAGTGATTGAGTCTAATTTCCAACCCTACCTTCATCGTTTACTTGGTGTGTGACTTTATGCAATGTTATGTGTTCCCAAAAAATATGCATTAAAATCCAAATTCCTACACCTATGGATGAAATGTAATGCAATCACCTTCTACAATGGGATACAATGTTACATTAATAAGGCCATACCAGTGTGGGATATGTCCTAAACTTAATCATTACTGAGTTATCAAAAAAAAAAAAAAGACGCTAGACATAGGAGCAAGCATAAGTGGGGATGGGGGAAGATAGATAACATACCTCCAAGGAACCAAGGAATGCCAGGGCTACAGAAGCTGAGACAAGGATCTTTCCCTAGAGCCTAAAGAGAGAGAACCTTCCCCTAGACTTCTAGGTACCTGAACTGAATGTAAATAAAATTCTGTTCATTAAAGACACCCATTTGTGGTATTTCTGTTATGGTGGCACTAGAAAATTAAGAGAGGCAAATTACTTAACTTTTCTTATCCTTAATTTTATCTCCATAAAATGGGTATTAAAATAACACCACCTAACAGGACTGCTATGATTATTAAATGTGTTAAAATATATAAAGCACTTATAATTATGATTAGAACTTAATGTACATTGCTTTTTGTTGTTGTTGTTATTTGCCATCGAGTCGGCCCCGACCCCTAGCGACCCCTCCTTGGGTTTCCGAGGCAGTTTTCATTACGGAAGTAGGATTGCCCAACCTTCCTTTCGAACATTGCTTTTTATGTACCTTCAAAGTTTTTAACACTACTAGGCATAGAGCAGACATTTAATAAATTCTGGGTTGATGGGTTTCATTAGAAAGTAGGACAGAGCCTGGCCATGTGAAGTCATCTGATCTAATCCCCTCTGAAACATGTCTTTATCAAAACACTCACACCAATCACTGCCATGTTTATTTTTAAACACTCTTAGGAAAAGAAGTTTGTAGTTGAACTTTGTTTCATGTTTAACAATCTATATTGTTGTTGTTATTGTTGTTAGGTGCCATCATGCCAGCTCTCCAACTCATAGGGATAACAAAATGACATGTTGCCTAGTCCTTGTGCCATCATGAGATCAACACTGCATTTGAATGCATTGCTTTGGCTATTGTGGTACTCCATCTCATGAAGGGTTTCCTTTATTTTTACTGACCCTCTACTTTACCAAACATAATAACTGTCATGGATTGAATTGTCTTCCCCAAAAAATATATGTCAACTTGGCTAGGCCATGAGTCTCAGTATCATGTGGTTGCCTTCCATTTTGTGATCTGATGTAATTCTCTTACGTGTTGTTTACCCTAATCTCTGCCTGTGGTTAATAAAGCAGGGTTAGGTTATGTTAAAGAAGTTTAGGTCATACTTGTTATGCTAATGAGGCAGGATTAGGGTGGGGTGCAACACTCTTACAGGTTCAGGGTCACAGTCCTATTGGGTCACAGTCCTGATAAAGGTAAGGGAAGTTTCCCTAGGGTGTGGCGTGCATCACCTTTTATCTTATAAGAGATAAAAGGAGAAGCTAGCAGAGAAAGGAGAACTTGACTACCACCAAGGAAGAAGAGCCAGGAGTGGAGTGCATCATTTGACCCAAGTTCTCCAAGCTGAGAACTTCTTAAAGCCAAGGGAAGGATGATGCCAAGATACACATTGTCCCAGGGATGCTGGGCCCACAAATACTGAAAGGAGACAAGGACCTTTCTCCAGAGCCAACAGAGAAAGAAAGCCTTTACTAAAAGCTGGTGCCCTGAATTCAGACTTCTAGTCTCCTACACTGTGAGAGAATAAACTTGTTTGTTAAAGCTATCCACTTGTAATAGTTCTATTATAGCAGCACTAGATAACTAAGACAATGTCCTTTTCTAGCAAATGATCTTTACTGATTATGTGTCCAAAGTAAGTGAGATGAAGTCTTGCCATCCTTCTAAGTAACATTCTGGTTGCATTTCTTCTAAAACTGACTTGTTCATTTTTCTGATAGTCTATGGTATATTCAATATTCTTCTTCAACATCACAGTACAAATGCATTAATTCTTCTTCTGTCTTCCTCTTTCATTGTCCAGCTTTCATATGCTATGAGGCTTGGGTCAGGTGTAGGTTAATTATAAGAATGCATTCCCTAGGGTTCCTTATAAAGCCATTTCCATTTGTCTTAAGAACAGCTGGTCTCTCAACATTATTAGGCTGCTGGTCAGCTTCCTCTTTCAAAGCCCAACACTTAACCCTATTGCTACTTCCTCACAGC
>NW_006921632.1:9247089-9263781 GCF_000298275.1 Orycteropus afer afer
TAAAGATGTACTGTGTACTTAAACTCAGACAGACTTAGAAATTCAGTTTAAGCTAATTTCTCTTGATATTTTTCAGACCTAATTCAGCACCACAAGTAATACTTATTAGTAAAATTAATGTACCATATGCTATCTCTGTCAACTTGATAATCTTCTTGGTTTTTTTTTTTTTTTTTTTTTTTTTTTTTGAGAAAACTAAAATGTCAATCTAACTTCTGGACTCCTACCCAAGAGAATGTATGCAAAATTGTAATTAACAGATTCATTCTATAGACATAACAATTAGCCATGGCCCATTCATGAATGCCTGTAATTTAGTTCTCTTACATGCTAAAGTATTTCATTAGAAATCATGAGAATTACATTAGTTAGCTAATATGGGCAACTACTAGTGCCAGGCACTGTACTAAGCCCTTTAAACACATCATCTCATTTTATTCTTACAATGAGAAAAAAAAGCTCCTATGAAAAAAAAGATTTCATAACTTAAGGTTCACAACCAGTAATTAAAGAATTCATACATCCCAACATTAGAGACCTCCTCTGAACGAGCCTTTTCTACTGTTTCATACTGAAAAATATTTGCCAGTAAAACAGACAAAAAGCAGATGGAGGAAGGCAAATAGCTTTTCTATAAAGAGCCACCAACCCAAAGAGAAGAGGGGCTCCATTGAGGGCCCCCGACAATCTGTTTTAAATTTTAATTTTTTTCTGTTTCATTTTTTAAGACTGAACAAGAGAAAATGCTCCTTCAATTTTTACATTAAGAAAAACAAATATGAAACTATTACATTATTATATAAAATTACATTTCAATACACTAGACTGGCAAATTATTTCACTGCCTAAATTTTAGTAAATTATTTTAAAAAATAACCAAAAAATTCAAAAGAAATGTGCTCATTCCCCATTTTAAATTATGTGACTCCATTTCCAGTGAGGGACAATCAATATTCCCTGTAATTCCTGTCCACAAAGGTGGGTTAGGGATGGGCACCAATACCATCAGGGTCATTTGATGGGATTTCTGGGGAAAAGAAGCTATCAGAGCTCTTTCTTCCTATGGATTACCTGGTGAAACGGAACGGAACTAACAGGTGAAAAACTACCAAGGTCGCTTTGCTACTGCAAGCAGAGAGTAGGAGCTGAGAGAAAGGCTAGCCTCTGGAGCTGAAACTATATTTGGACCATTTCAGTTACTGCACAATAAATTCCTTTTATTGTTTAGGCCACTTGATTTAGGCTTTCTTTCCCCTATGACCAAGATTCTAACTACATTTTATATTCCTTTTTAAAATTTTCAACATAAGAATATATGCTCTGAAAAACAAAAAAGTCAGAGTTGAGAAATGTTTTTAAAAGAAAAGAATTCTCTCCTTCTTCTCTTTTCCCCTCCCCGCACCTAGAAATACCATTTAAAATCAGGTGGACCCTACTGAACATAAGTGTAAGTGCTAATGATGACAGAACAGGAAAACAGAGATTTTTTGTTTCAAAGGCAGCACGTTTTCAATTTTACAGCACTGTGCAGCTGACATACCTCAATTTATGAATTCTTTACCACAATCAAGGAGCTCTGGTGGCACTGTGGTTAAGGTGTTAGGCTGCTAACCAAAAAGTAAGTGGTTCAAACCTACTAGCTGCTCTGTGGGAGAAAGACTGGAAACCCTATGGGTAGTTCTACTCTTTCCTATAGGGTTGCTATGAGTCAGAATTGACTTGATGTCAGTGGGTAGGTAGCATAATCACTCCAGTCTTACACAACTGGCAAATTCAGTTTTTTCAGACCAAGGATCCTTTTGAAAATACAATGAAAGCTATGGATTCCTTTCATCAGACACCTGCAAGTGTGCAAACAAAGCAAAAAAGACATATCAAGAATTCCTTCCCCAAGCTTACTACTTGGCAATATGAGAAACAGAAATTGGGACAATCAACATCTTCCTAGTTAATTAAAAAGGCCCACCCACTATCCCTGAGACTTTTTCAAGTCTCCTTAAAGATACCTGTCAGATACTCTCCTTTACTTTTTGAAGTCAGGAGCTCTGGTAGCATAGTGGCTAAAGCACTTGACTGCTCACCAGAAGGCTGGCGGTTCAAATCCACCAGCCACTCCTCAGAAGGAAGGTTGGGCAATCCTACTTCCGTAGTGATACTGCCTCGGAAACCCACGGAGGGGTCACTATGAGTCGGGGCCAACTCGACGGCACATAACACATAGAACTATAAAGCCTTTCATTCATTTATCTTCCATTAGGTATGAATAAGAGCCTAAAATTAATAATTTTAGGTACCTGATTATCAGGAAAGATCTATATTCTTTTCCAAAGTCAGGCTTCATTTTGATTTTAGCATAAGACCACCGCCTGTCATATCTGTAAGTTTCCTCTGTGCTCTGCTAGATAAGTAAGTTTTAGAGAAGAATGGGGAAATTTTAACAAACAATGGTACTTTAACCACTCTCATCAAACAACGAAGGAGGCGAAGAAATGTTTTCCAGGGAATGTTTATCCAGGAGGTCTTGAGATATTGATTCAGTATCAGATTTATACAGATTATAAAGATTTATACAGAGTATAAAGAATGTACATGTAGCAGAGGATTTCTTTTTCTCTACTGGGTAAAAACGCTTTGCACTCTTCACTCTATGGAATCCTGTGCTGAGAACCTCTCAACCACATACTTTCCAATTCACAAATTGTTTTCTCTCTTGATAAAACTCTTCAATTTTACTTTAAGTAGACTTCGCAATTAAGCTCTATAGCATTTGTGGATGTCAGACATCATGGAATCTGAAGGATGTTGCTTCTGAGGACCCACTGGAAGCTCAGGAATTTGGACTTCATACCAGCAGAGCTCTCTAAGTCCTCCATTTCCCTGAATGTTTTTGGGAATCACTCCCAGATAAATGCTCTCAGATAAAGCTCTGCATACTCGCATACAGTTCTGAGTTTTACTGAGAATTTGTCTTTATTTTCACTTTTTTGTGCTTGCAGGTTGGAGTTCGTTTTCCACTTCTAAATACAGGTTAAGCTTTGTTTGACCTGGTTTTCTGGAGCACAATTCAGAATTGTGGAGGTTATTGTAAGGAGTCTTTAGTTACTTTGACTCTAAGAAACCAAAAGTAACACTCCCTGCAGGGATTGCTCTTATTCCTGACCTAATGAGTATACATTTGCTGAATTCGTGGGAGAAAATGAGTAATGCCAAATCTAAAAATAGTGATTTCTTTTTGGGGACTTCTATCTTTTACATAAGTAAACAGTTTGGTCCTGTAACATGTTCATTTTTTAATTACTGGTAAGACCTTACTAGAGACAACTTAGATAATCAATGGTCACTCTCAGAATCTTCTGATCTTACTAAATTAACCATTATGAGCTATAAATTAAAAAAGAAAGGGTGTCAAATTAAACAGACTCAATGAGATCCATTTTTTTAACTAGAATCTGGAAGCTTCAACACAGCAGCAAGACAGTAAGGATGCTTTCTTACAAGGCAGTTTCTAAATTAAACAAACAAATTAATGGATTACAATGCCAAAGTCCTGCCATGGTGCCTTCAGCCCCTACACTGGCTTTAACTCCCCTTTCCTCTTTTCCTCCTAGTAATACTTTGCCAGAACTCCCTTTCTATCCTAAAGAACAAAGAAGATAAACTTTTACATGACATAACCTTTAAAATTCAGCCCATGGACACCAGAGAAGCTCCTAATTAGATTAGTGTAAACTTTGTCCCTTGAACCCACACCAAACTACATAACTTTATAAAATATTTCCCAAAAGTCCATCGGGACCCTTTTAAATTTGCTCAGAAATTCAAGATTTTTATCAGCCTGGGCTTCCAGACATGCTAACTGGCCCAGGGGAAGTCTAGCTATGGTTAGAACATGCTGACTGGAAAACTTTAAAGATGATTTGGCTTTAAGTATGGATAAGACAGTTGCTGTCCTCCTTGAAGATGTCCAAAGCTATTTGAAGCCATATCTAAAGCTTTTCCCAAAAAGTTAGATTGAGCTAAAATTCACTCTTACATACAAAGGCAAAGATGAAAGCATTTACAATTACCAAATCAAATGTTTCAGAAATGTTCTAAATATTCCAGGATCGACCCTCAGCCCCAGCTGCTTCTGGATCCTTTAATTTGGGTCCAGTATTAAACTTCAAATTTCAGCTTCAGTAAAAAGGCTAAATTTAGTTTAGAAAACCACTCCTATAATTGAATTAACTACCTAGCTTACAAACTCACTTAAGTCTTAGAAATAAAACAAGACTCAAAGTCAAATAAACTTATGGACCCACAATTACAATGCCCTGACCAAAAGAGAAGATTTTAACTAGGGCCACCTCAACTCCCTACAGTGGCCTGTTGTTGTTGTTATTTGCCGTTGAGTCGGACCCAACTCACAGCAACCCGTCCTTGGGTTTCCGAGGCAGTATCACTATGGAAGTAGATTGCCCCATCTTCCTTCCGAGGAGTGGCTGGTGGGTTTGAACCGCCAGCCTTCTGGTTAGCAGTCAAGTGCCTTAGGCACTAAGCTACCAGAGCTCCCTACAACAACAACATACAGTGGCCTAGGCTCTATGTATTATGTCATTACTGTAAGAAACCCAAACACTGGAAGGATTGTTTTCAGTTAAAACAAAAATCAGAAACATCCCAATCCAGAGACTCCAAGCACACATTTGACTGATAGGGCTCCAGATACAAAACAGAGTTTTTTACTATGGTGGCCTTAAATTCACAGGAAAAAAAATTACTTTGTTAATGGAGAGCCTGCAAATTTATGATTAATTCTGGGGCCACCTGATCAGCAATCAACCCCTTTATCCTGAAAAGGCCTCTGCCTCAGAGTACCGAAACTGCAATAGTGGGGGTTGCGAATAAAAGTTAAACATTCACAATATGTACCCTGTATCTTTAGGGCTTATTGAAGTTTTGAACCCTTTCCTTTTGAATCTTGACATGCCTGTTAAGCTAACAGGAAGGGAATTATCATTTACAATATAATAATAAAGGAGAAATATTATTAACTCAACCAGAAACTAATGATCAAACAAATTCAGAATTAGATGAGGAAGAAATCTGTCATGTACAGGCATTACTTTATCACTACAAGAAAACACTTTGCCTAAATATCCCCACAAGGGAAATCTTTCTTAAATCCTTGAGACTTTATGGACCACAACATTTACCACTGCAGGATAAGTACTGTCCAATGTAGGATAAGTGCTGAACCAGTTAGTATTCAACTAGACTCATCTAAACCTTTACCAAAGATTCCCCAATACCCTCTTAAACAATAAGTTAGAGAAGGCATTACTCCAATAACAAGACTTTCTTTCTAAAGGTGTCATTGTGTCTTATACTAGCCAATGCAACACCCCATCTTCCCAGTTAAGAAACCTAAAAACAGGGGCTGAAGGTTTGTTCAAGACTTGTGTACAAGTAATCACATAGTCATTCCTATATTTCCAATAATTCCAAACCTTCATTTATTGCTTTCTAATGTTCCATCTGAAGCTATTTATTTCTGTCATAGATGTTTCCAGTGCTTTCTTTAGCATCCCTGTCCATCCCAACAGTCAGTACTTATTTGAATTGACTTGCAAAGGCCAAACATTTACTTGGACTGTGATGCCTCAAGAGTTTACAGAATCTTCCACTTATTTTTCTCAAATTTACATGTTGATTTACAGCCTTTACAGTTTACTCGTGATTCTACCTTATTACAATACATGGATGACCTGCTAGCATGCTCTTCTTCCAAAGAAGCTTGCTTGGAAACAGTCTAATATTACTCAAATATTTGGCTAGTGGAGGGCAAAAAGTATCAAAAAATGACAATTAGCCCAACCTATAATTAAATACCATATTTAACATCTACCCAAGAAATTTCTATTGACCTTAAGAGAACGGATGTTATATGAGAATACCCCACCCCCAAGACAAAGAAAGAGCTTCATAGGTTTCTAGAATTACGTGGTTACTGCCAAGTCTGGGTTCCCAACTTTTCTTTATCAGTCCAACTGTTACATAATTATTTAAAGGCTTCTAAACCAAGTGCATTTCGACTTACTCCAGAAGACGCCAAACTAAAATCCTCAAAAGAAGCCTTGCCCTCTGCTTCAGCTTTAGGTTTTCCAAATTATCAATTAGATTTTATTTATTTGTATATGAAATAAATTAAACATATTGGGTTGATTAGCCGAAAAACATGGAGACAGCATAGGCCTATAGGATATTATAGTCTCCAACACGATCCAGTAGCCAGAGGCTATCTTCCTTGCCTCTGAGCAGTGGTCACCATTGTTAAACATGTAGAATATACTATAGACATTGTCCTTGGAAACTGCTAAGATGTTTATGTACCATATGTTGTATATGCCTTACTTAACTCTGCTTGTACACAGCATTTACCTGCCAGTAGGCTCACATCTTATGAGATTATTCTTTTGGCCGAAGCTAATATAAGACTTCACACCATAACTCATTTGAATCCATCCACCCTTCTCACCTTTAAGAAAGATGAATATCCAACCTATGCTTGCTTAAGTTTTACAGAACAGTGGATAATGCCTAGAAAGGACTTAAAGGCAACTCCCCTTAGGAATCCTGATTTAAATCTATTTGTAGATGGTTCCTATTTCCTTCCAGCCCTCACTATCAAACTGAATATGCTGTAACCACTTCTACTGCAGCTCTTCCCAAAGAACCTCAGCTCAATAAGCTAAATTAATCACACTGAGTAGGAATTGTAAACTAGTCTCAGGAAAGTCCATAAATATTTTTACATATTCTCATTATTCTTTTGGGTTGTTCATGATTTTGGCATGCTTTAGAAACAGAGAGGATTTTTAACCTCTTCTAGGACCAGTAAAAATGGAACTTTAGATGCCTTATTTCTTCCTTCTGAGACTGTTATAAAAATTCCAGCATATCAACTAAAAAGTGTTCCTAAAACTGAAGAAATCTGAGGCAATAATCTCACTCATGCTGCTGCTAACCAAACTGCCTCTTAAGCATTGTCAACCTCTGCTTTAATGTAACTTTATATCCCAAAACAAAAGATTTTAATTTATATGCCACTTTAAAAATCCTTTTTGATTATCAACAAGCCATTTCCAAAAAAGAATTTGTAACCTGGAAAATGACAGGATGCTACCAACGTCCTATTACTAAATTATGGGTAGGACTCAACAGCAAAATTATTTTACCAAATGTTCTAGTTACCTAGTGCCACTCTGATGGGAAACATACCACGAATGGGATGGCCTTAACAAACAGGAGTTTACTCTCTTACAGTTCACGAGGCTAGAAGTCCAAGTTCAAAATGCCAGGCTCTAGGGGCTGTGTGAAAGCCCCTCAACCTTGGGCTTCAGCTCTGCCTCTTGCTCCCAGCCCACTGAAGCTAGAGGCATCTCTTCATTCAGGCAGCTAGCTACTGGCTGCTGAGGCTAACAAGCCCAAGGTCAACAAATAAAATGCCACAGTCCCAATGTTACCAAACTACACAGCAGGCCATTAATTCAAGTCCATTGTAAGTCCCAAGGTCGGCAGAGCATGGCAGGCTGCTGAATAATGACACAGCTACTACATGCAGGGTCCAAGTGTGCCATAAACTAGAGACCATTCCCCAAGGCTTCTGTTTATATACAGGAAGCAGACCACATTCCCTAAGGCAGCTACTCAGCTGCTTGTGGTAGATCCCACCATGGAGTTGACTGCCAGTCTCATCATGGGGAATACTACCACCAGCTGCCCAGCCACTCAACCAGGCCCAGCCAAGTTCACATACAAATATAACCACCACACAAAAGTTCCTACACCTCCTCATAATTCAAAATTTGCATGAGCTGTTACATCTAGGATGAATGAAAATATTGCATATTTCAGAAAAATATTGGTAGTCAAAACAATTTTTGAACCCCTAATTCAAGATTCAAGTAGTCTCCCAATGTGCCACCTATAACAAGGAATGTCAAGCTAAGAGAAAAGAAATTAAGATGTATCTATAAAACTGATAAACACCATGTCTCCCAAATTTCTGCTTTAATGAGAACTAAAGATGGAGATGATCCTGATTTATTTATGAATAATTATAACCTTTATGTACTGACCTCAGAAACTCTTTTTTAAAAATGTCACCAATTAGCTTTAAAAGAGAAAGAGCAGATTTGGAAAAGAGAGAATTGCTGGCAGGATCCTGATGCTAACTTATAGAATGAGCCTGATAGAAAATCAGTTCGACCAAAACACTGGCATATCCTCATGATAAAGAGACTTCATGAAGGTTCCCATCTAGGGCATGATAAAATAATTGACATAATGCAAAAATACTGGTAAGGAAAATTTTTTGAGGCCACAGGACATGTGACCTGTCACTAGTCTGGTGGTGTTTTCATCATAATCCAGGAAAGCACATTAAGATCCTGCCTGGCCATAATCTGTAACTTCTTGGTCCTATGCTAGAATGGCAAATACATTTTATACAATTATCAGCCTTTAATGGTTATAAAGGAGCTCTGGTAGCATAGTGCCTAAGGCACTTGACTGCTAACCAGAAGACTGGTGGTGCAAACCCACCAGCCACTCCTCAGAAGGAAAGTTGGGCAATCTACTTCTGTAGTGATACCGCCTCGGAAACCCAAGGAGGGATTCTCTATGAGTAGGGTCTGACTTGGCAGCACATACAACAACAACAACAGTTATAAACATGCATTTGTTATGTGCTGCCCCTTCTCCCATCGGGAAAAAGCTTTCCCTTGTCACCAGTCCACTTTGCAGCTAAAAAAATTACTCAAAAACATTATACTGGCTTGGGGTAGTCCATCGATCCTTTGCAGTGACAGAACACATTTTACTGGACTCTATCTTATCTTTCACACTTACCAGCAGCTACAGTGCCCATATTACCCCTCAATCTTTTGGCTTTGTTGTAAGAACTAATGGAATTATAAAAACTCAACTGGCTAAGCTATGTGAATCTTGAAGCCTACCCTGGACTAATGTTCCTCCCCCCTTAGATCTCCTACATGTAAGATCTATACATTTTGGCTTTCATAAACTTACTCCTTAGAAAATTGTAAGCAGAAGACCAATGCCTCTCCCTCACAGGGCTTATACTGATCCTCCTATTGCCCAAATTGGTAAAAAATATTGCCAATTATTAACTAGATGTTATCAAGAATATCATTCACAAGTTAAAAATGCGTTTAATAATTCAGATCGATCTTTACCAAGACTTCCTGACATAACCTCAGGAGACTATACTGGAAGAGACATCAACAGAAAGATTCTTTCATTGAAAAGGCTCTACTTAGAACTTTTGATTAACCTCTGTGCTGCTAAATTAGAAGGCATCAAACCATGGATTCATTTATCTTTATTAAAGAAATCTCAATCTTCTTCTTGGACTTGTCAGCCTACTGAAGGACTGAAATTGAAGTTCAAGTACCCCAGTGGCCAGAAGCAGAATACTATGAATGCAGACATCTGATCACAAGTTCATGGAGCAAGCTTTTATGAACCTCGCAGCTCTCCTTGGACTTTGTGTTGGACTTACTGTGCTTTTCTTGTTGCATGAGTTAAAGACCTGTGATCTGATAACTTTTCCTTGGTAATACAAATTACTGAAGTCATTGTCCTTTGTTTAATACCCATTGCTTTTAAAGTAGTCTTATTTTTCAGTTAGAATTTATTACTCTGTAAGAATCTTTTATGCAATTAAATGAAGGAGTTTACTTTATTGTAACTGTCATCTTTATGACTTTGTCTTATTATATTACTTTTGGTTTATTTTCTTTCATTATGAAGCTCTTTTTAAACTTGATGCTTCTACTAACTCTCATTAACCTGGGATGAGGGTGATCTCATTAAATTATCTCAATCAGTAGTCGAAGCAAGCAATCTAACTAATTGTTGGATCTGTCACCCTTTCCCTCAGGTCTGAATATGAGAATTCAGATTCATCACACCACCCTGTGTTGAATTATATAGCTCCCTACCTAATGCTACTATTAATTTCACCATCATTTTTAAATGATTAAAAACCACTGTTCTGGTTACCTAGTACCACTCTGACAAGAGTATACCACAAATGGGATGGCCTTAACAAACAGGAGTTTATTCTTACAATTTGGAGGTGTTAAGTCTGAATCCAAAATGCCAAGCTCTAGGGGCTGGGTGAAAGCCCCACAGCCTTGGGCTTCAACTCTGCCTCCAGCTCCCTGCCCACTAAAGCTAGAAGCTTTTCTTCACTCAGCTGCTGGCTGCTGAGGCTGCCAAGCCCAAGGTTGACAAGTAAAAAGGTACAGTCCCAATGTTACCAAACCACACAGCATGTCATTAATTCAAGTCCACTGTTAAGTCCCAAAGTCAGCAGAGCATGGTAGGCCACTAAACAACAACACAGCTACATGCAAGGTCCAAGCATGCCATAAGCTGGAGACCATTCCCCAAGGCTTCTGCTCATATATAAGAAGCAGACCACATTCCCCAAGGCAGCTAATCAGTTGCTCACAGTAGATTCCACCATGGAGTTGATTACCAGTCTCATCATGGGGAACACTACATTCAGTTGCCCAGCCACTCAACCAGGCCCAGCCAAGTTGACACACTAACTGAACTACCACAACCACACAAAGCATTCCCCTGGATTGTTAGCCCAGACTCAGGTTATCATGCCTTAATTTAACTCAACCCGTAACACTCAACCAAGCTATGGAATGTTTGAAGGTTTGTTTTGAGAGATGCACGTGTTCATATTTGCTGAATTTGCTATTCGTTCCAACTCAGAGAATACCCCAGATACTGTGGTATTTTATCAAGTAAGGTAAAGGAATTATCTGACTGCATGAAGAATCATCTCCCCTCTTCCTTTATAATAGACTCTGGAATCCTCTAAAGATGGGATGATTATCTATAATAATTCTTTAACAGAATCTTTGCCTCAACAAGCAAATCAAAATATTCCATTCCCACTCGATTATACCAGAAATAACATGGTTTGTGCTCCTTATGGGTATGTATTTTTATGTAGAGGACTGGATTACTCTACCTAAAAAGAAACCTAACCAAATAATAAGCCTTATGCTTGGGAATTACCCTGTCTACACAGATGGAACATGATGGGGCAATGCACCTTCGGTCTACTTGGCTTTACTTTAAGTATCTATTCCAACAATGAAAGTGACCACTGGACCAATAATCTAACTCTTAGAAAGAAAAAGATATAAAAGAGACTATGAACAAAGAGCCCAGAATACAAATCCACTAGCAGAAAACCATGGATGAGGTTGGTCATTTCTGAGAGCTCTAATACCTACCTATGGTGTAACAGACAAAAAAATCTATCTGCAAACTGTCTGCCACAGTGACTAAAATTGCACATAAAACTGCAGACGGAATGTATGTCCAAGAATGATCCTTATGATCTCTTGCCAAAATAGTCCTGGCCCAAAAAGGAGGAATATGTTGCTCTTGCTAACACTTCATATGTTGCACTTGGGTTAAAACTTCTGGAAAATTTGAGCTAGATATAAATAAAATCTATCATAAACAAGCCAGTTTGCTTTGCTCTATCACCCCACACCTGATTCTCCCTTTCTCACATCTTTAGCTGGTTACTAAATGGAATAGGACCTTGGTTCCTTCTATTATACAAACAGGTCTAATCACACTAGTTATTGTTACTATAATTATCTGTATTATTAAATGCCATATAAGATGTATGTGTAAGCTACAAATTCTATGCCCATGAAAAGAATTATGTACAGGTATCTGTCACTTAACGACCATTCAGGCAATGTCCAGCTACAAAAACCTCTGTGGTCCCATAAATTGTTTTTTTATTTTGTTAAAGGGAAAGTAGCTCTCCTTTTTGTTTATTAATTCCCCAAACCTAAACTCTTGTAGCACTGGACCACAAATGGGATACAGGCAAATGAGGCAGAGAATACGGCTCTGTCCATGGGCTTTCCAGCTTTGTCTGGCAGGCAAGTGGGCAGTGGTGGCAGGGCTGCAAGGTCCAGACTGCTTCTGCTGCTCAGGTGAGTGAACAGAAGGCAGGACTGAGTGTCTTCTGCTCCCTCCTCACTCACTTCCTCTCATTCTACTTCCATCACAGCCCTCTCAGCCACCTTTGCTGCCAACATCCATTCCTCTAATATCTGCCAGAAGGTCCAGCAGCTGTGGCAGCAGAGGCACCAAAGACAACCAAATCTGGTTCCCATAAGGTTTTAACGGTGTTCATGCACTATCCAAATCACATGACATCCTATCTGACAGAATGTATCATGGACATTAAACAATACATACCTGTAATCAGAAACCAATTTTTCAAGTAAGTTGGACCTCATTACATAGATCTAGCCTCTCTTTAATATCTGGTTGTTCCTCTTAATTTGGCTTCCCTCTCACATCCCCCTAAGACAAAGAGATGATGCCCAGTGACTCTGACAGAATAGTGCCTAGAGTTTGAAAAATTCAAAAGATAAACCATCACCTAAAACCAAAAACAAGCCCTTGCAGAAAACAAATTACTCCTTTGTGGGCAATATGAGACTGCTCTCCCTGAAGACGAAATTCCACACATAGCAAGATGAAGAATTAGTCCTGATCAAAGAATCTCACATACAGATTCATGATCACAAGGGCTCCTAAAACTAATAATTGAGTCACCTGATTATTAGGAAAGAGCTATATTCTTACCCAAAGTCATACTTCATTTTGATTTTCAGCATAAGACTGCAGCCTGTCATGTCTGTAATTTTTCACCTCACTCTGCAAGATAAGTAACTTTTAGAGAAGGATGCGGAAACTTTAACAAACAACAGAACTTTAACCACTCTTGGCAAATAATAAAGGAGGCAAAACTATGGTTTGCGAAGAAATGTTTTCCAGAGAACATTCATCCAGAGGGTCTTGAGGAAATGTGCAGCATAAAGAATGTTTATGTAGTAGATTTCTTGCTAGACTGGTTCTAGGAAATGTATCAGAAAACTGCAGAGTTTCAAGCCATTTTCTCATTGCTGTATGTAATTCTAAGCCACCATGATTGTAACCACAAACACCTGTTTTCTGTATTGGATAAAACCTTTTGCACTCTTCACTCGTCAGAACACTGTGTTGGGAGCCTCCTGACAGTGTGCTTCCCAATTTGAGGACTCTTTTCTCTCTCAACAAAACTCTTTCCTTTTACTTTAAGCAGATTCCACGAATAAGGTCTATAACAGGTGTAATAAAAGTAAGGTAGGAATTATGAAGATAAGAATGTGAACACAAAATTTTACTGTTCTATCATATATTTTGTGACAGAATTTCCTCGTTCAATCAATTTCTAAATTATTTAGACATCCTTCCATAGCTTTTATATTTGATAATTTATATTTGATTAAATAAAATACTAATTATTTCTATAAACACAGAGCAAGAGGCCTTTGGTAAAATTTCCTTTTATACACTTCCTATGAGAAAATGAGTTTGAATTTAAGTAACTTTCTCTATATTGCACCTTTCCACCTGCTATAAATGAGAAGGCAATCTATACTATGTCTGAATCTTCCCAATTTAATCTGGAGTAATTAGTTGTTATTGTTCTGTGTCCTTAATTTGATTCCAATTCATAGCGACTCTACAGGACAGAGTAGAACTGCCCTACACGTTTCCTAGGCTGTAATCTATATGGGAGCAAACTGCCAGGTCTTTTCTCCTATGGAGTGGCTGATGGGTTCAAACTGCCAACCTTTTGCTTGCAGTCAAGCACTTAACCACTGTGCCACGAGGGCTCTTTAGTAATTTGTTAATTACTCAAAACAAACTTACCTATAAACATTTCCAATAATTAAAAAACATAAATTCAACCCTTGCTTTATATATGAGGAAAGAGAGAGAAAGAAAAATGACATGCTTTCTTGCAGGTTGTCATGGTTGGGCACTAATAATAAAGTGGTGCTCTAGAAAATTCAGAATACATAGCCAAGGCAACTCTTGTGGTGGTGGTGGTAGCTACTGTAGAGCTGGCCACCAATTCATGGTTATCCCATGCACTATGGGATTGAACTGTTATGATCCGTATGGTTTTCACTGGCTTATTTTTCTAAAGCAGATCACCAGGCCTTTCTTCCTAATTTATCTTAGTCTGGAAGCTTTGCAGGAACACGTTCAGCATCATAACAATATGCAAGCCTCCACTGATAGATGGGTGGTGGCTGCCCTTGAGGTGCACTCACTGGGAATGGAACCTGGATCTTCACTATGAAAGATGGGAATTCTACCACTGAACCACTACTACCCCCAAGGTGACACCTATAATACAATAAATTTGCCTAGCCTTTAACAGGCTACAAAGTAATTTATCACCACAATTATTATTATTTTGTTCTGCAAATTATCCCTCAATACTTTTGTGAACAAATAACACAAATAAATTAATATATAGCAGAAGCCATAGATGATACATTTTCTACATATTTGTAAAATAGTGATCAACTATACTTTTCTGTTCTAATTACTGATTAAAAGTCAGTAATCATAATCACCCTTTCAGTAAACTAAAGAAGACATGTGAAACAATGTTATCTTTCTTATTTTTTTTTTAATTACAAAAAGGAACCTTTTTCAATCCATTTTGAACTTCCTTTGTACAAGGTTCACAAAACTTAATAAAGCAAATAGTAACACACACACCAGCTCTATTGGAAAATGGACAATAAATCACTGTTTACCTCTGCAGAGCATTTATCACTATTTTCCAATTAAAAACTGAACTAGAATGTTGACGCAATTCAAGAATGTAATCAATGTCACTGAACAGTATGTGTAGAAATTGTTAAATGAGAGCATCTTTTGATTTGTGTATTTTCACCAACAATAAAATAAAATACTTCTTAAAAAAGAAAAAAAAAAACCACCAATCTTAGGCTATTTTGCCTGTGCATTCAATCACCTATAGCCAACTTCTCTCTTCTAAGGCAAAGTTCCCTTTCCTTCACATATAGCCTCTTTCACTTTCAAGAAAAGTTCAACCTGGCCCAGCAATGATCCCAGATGAGTTCTCAGAAGCACCCTAGAAGGAACCAGGTCTGCCAAGAGTGGAACAAGTGCCTGGGGACAAATCTAGTGTGGTGGGCAGAGTCGGGGGTAAGATACTTGAAAGAGAACATAAAACCAAAAACTTACTGCCATCCATTGAGTCAATTCCAACCCATGACAATCCTATAGAACAGACTAGAACTGCCCCATAACGTTTCCAAGACTGTAATCCTTACAGAAGCAGACTGCCACATCTCTCTTCCTCGGAACAGCTAGTGAGTTCAAACTACAGACCTTACAGTTAGCATATGAGTACTTTAACCACTGTGCCACCAGGGCTCCTCCCAGAAAGGAGATGGTAACCAAGGGTATCCAAGAAATGTGCAGGCAGACAGACAGCCACGGGAGTTCAGGAATACCATCAACACCAAGTAGAGAAGGAAAAAGGCAAGAGTGGTTGTGGTAGTTAAGGTTATGTGTCATCTTGGCTGGGTTGGTTTTGAGTGGCTGAGCAGCTGGTGGTAGTTATTCCCCATCCATGGTGGAATCTGCCACAAGCAGCTGAGTAGCTGCTCTAGGAATGTGGTCTTCTAGTATATAAGGAGAAGCTTTGGGAATGGTCTGCAGCTTTTTGGGACATTTGGACTCTACATGTAGCCAAGTCTTCGTTTGGCAGCCTGTCATGTTGTCTGCTGATCTTGAGACTATCTCTGGATTTGAACAAGTGGCCTGTTGCATTGTTTGGTAATATCGGGACTGTGCCATTTTACTTGTCAACTTTGGGCTTGTTAGCCTCAGTAGCTAGCAGCTGCCTGAGTGAAAAGAAACCTTTAGCTCCAGTGGGCCAGGAGCAAGAGGCAGAGCTCAAGGTCGAGGGGCTTTCACCCAGTCCCTAGAGCTTGGCACTTTGAACTTGGACTTTTAGCCTCCAAAACTGTAAGACAATAAACTCCTGTTGTTAGAGCCATCCACTTGTGGTATTTCTGTTGTTGTTGTTATGTGCTGTGGAGTTGGACCCGACTGACAGAGACCCCTCCTCGGGTTTCCGAGGCGGTATCACTATGAAAGTAGATTGCCCAACCTTCCTTGCGAGGAGTGGCTGGTGGGTTTGAACCACCAGCCTTCTGGTTAGCAGTCAAGTGGGTATTTCTGTTAGAGCATCACAAAGTAACCAAACCAGTGGTCCTCAATTTTTTGGATTAATGACACATTTTCAAATACTGGAATTTTTCACTTGAGGACTTTTCTTGAAGCTTATGCTTACATAAGACCATGAAAATGTCCATTTTCAAAAAACCAGTTTGGGGTTTCTCAGAACTACCACATGACCCAGCAATTTTACTCCTATATATATGCCTAAAAGACTTGAAGGCAAGGACTTAAAGAGATACTTGTACACAATATTCACTGTAGCATTATTCATATAACCACAAGGAAGAAACCATCTAAGTGTTCATCAGCAAATGAATGGATAAACAAAATGTGATATACACACACATATACACATAGATACACACAATGGAATATTACTGTCATAAAGAGAAATGAAGTCCTGATACATACATAGAAACAAACAAACAACAAAAAAAAAAAAACAACAGAACAAAACAACTGCCAAGTGGAGACTGCTCCACAGGATGTCCTTGGCTGTAATTGTTT
>NW_006921632.1:9263881-9264897 GCF_000298275.1 Orycteropus afer afer
TTTTTTTTTTTAAACTTGTTATCATGATTTGGGTGCAATTTTACAAAGCAGATTCGTTTTACATTCAACAGTTCATACACATTTTGTTTTGTGACACTGGTTATGCTTCCCACAATGTAATAGCTCTCCTCCCACTTCCTCCCAGTAGTTACCCTTTCCCTGTGTCCTTCCTGTCTATGCATTCCTGCCTCCCTACCTTTCTCCCTGTGCAAATGCTGTCCTTCTGATCTCCCATGGTTGATTATTCTACATAGTGCATCTCTCTGGTTTAGGTGTTCAGCTCCTGGGCCTATGTATTGTTTGGCTAAGAGTTAAGCCATGTGAGTGAGTTCAATCCCAGGCCTAAAGGGTGACTCAGGGCCGTAGTCTCTGGAGTTTCACCAGTCTCTATCAGATGAGTAAGGGGAAAAAAAAAAAAAAAATCACTGTCATCAAGTCGTTTCCAACTCAGAGCAACCCACACTGGGTTTCTGAGGCTATAAATCTTTACACAAGTAGATCATCAGTCTTCCTTCCATGGAGTAACCAGTGGGTTTGAACGGCAAACCCTCCAGTTAGCAGTCAAGTACCTTATCCACTACATCACCAGAGATCCCTGGTCTTTTTTATGATTTTGAGTTTTATTGCCACATTTTTATCCCACTCTATCCAGGATCTCCAATTTTGATACCTTTCCAAGTGGTTGGCAGTGGTAGCCAGGTACTATCTAATTCTTCTGGTCTCAGGGTCATAGAAGCTAGGTCTTTATGGTCCATTAGTCCTCTGGACTAATTGTTTCCAGGCTGTAATTTTTATAGATGATCACCAGGCCTTTTTTCCACAGCACCACTGCAATGGGTTCAAACTGACAACCTTTAGGTTATAGCCAAGCAAACAATTTGAGTCACCTAGGGACCTTTAAAGGAGTTCTAGTGGTGTAGAAAAGAAAGGTGATCCCACAGAATGTAGAAATTATAGAACAATATCATTAATATCACATGCAAGTAAGATCTTACTGAAGATAATTCAGAAACGTT
>NW_006921632.1:9266057-9271147 GCF_000298275.1 Orycteropus afer afer
GTGGTGTAGTGCCTAAGGCATTTGACCGCTAACCAGAAGATGGCAGTTCAAACCTACCAGCCACTCCATGGACGGGAGACTGGGCAGTGTACTGCCTCAGAAACACAATGGGGGTCGCCATAAGTTGGAATTGACTCAATGGCATTGAGTTTGTTTTTTTTGGAGTTTAGGGACTTTCAAGAACTTTCAAAACTTTAAACTGAGTTAAGTAAATCAGATATAAAAGGGCAAATATTGTATGACCCCAGTTATATAAAATAATCTAGAACAGGCAAATGCATAGAGACCAAAGTTTCTTAGCAGTTAAAAAGGTAGGTGGGAAAGGAAAATATGAAGTTCTGTGTGTAACAAAATCCACATATAATCTTCACTGCTTAAGGGGTAATGGGTTTCTATGAAGGTAATTAAAAAAAAAATGGAAAGGGATAGTAATGGAAAAATGTGGTGAATATAATTCACATCAGTGAATTGTACACATTAAAAAAAAAAAAGTTGAAATGGCTAATGTTTTCTTATATGTATCTTACCATGACAAAAGAAGAAAAAGCCTCCTCCCCCCACAAAAAAGGTCCAGTTTCCCTAATGAAGAATAAAGAGGGGATGTTTTACAGCCACCTTTGAAAGGATTAAAAGTCTCAAACACACCAAGTCATCTACACCCCTTGCTGAATTCTAGCTCTGCTCAGTCATCCTGTTGCTCAAATAGGTCACTCCACAGCACTAGGGAGCTGCTTCTGAATAGAACTGTTTACTATCAGGCACAGATTTCTTCTTTGCCTAGGAGTTGGTTTTCCCAAATTCCAGTCAACACTTGATCTTTCTTAGGTACCAGCTGAAAGTTAAGCCTCCCATCTCTTCCTACAGGAAACTTGTACCTCACTCTAATTCACAGTTCTACTTACAGAGTCAGCATGTAAGTATAACAAACAGCATTACAAAATTAGCATATGACTAATGAAGTGTAGTGAAAACAGATATGACACTCTGATTACAATTTAGGGCATCAGACTTAAGGTATACAATATTTAAGTGCTTGGCTGCTAACTGAGGAGTTCTGGTGGTGTAGTGCCTAAGGCATTTGACTGCTAACCAGAAGGCTGGCGGTTCAAATTCACCAGCCACTCCTCGGAAGGAAGATGGGGCGATCTGTGTCCATAGTGATACCACCTCAGAAATCCAAGGGGTTGCTATGAGTTGGATCTGACTCAACGGCAGTGAGTTTGGTTTGGTTTTGGCTGCTGACTGAAAAGTTGGTGGTTTGAACCCACTCAGTGGCTCTGCAGGAGAAAGACATGGTCTATCTGCTTTTGAAAAGATTACAGCCTGGAAGACCCAACCCAATGGGGCAGTTCTACTCTGTCACATGGGATTGCTAAGAGTCAAAATCACAGAGGTACAGCTCACAGGACACATGCAGGCCAGTATAATCAGCATCTGCTACAGGCAACAGGTAGCAACACATTTTGGAGAAGGCTTTATCTCCAGGGCAAAAAGGTAATTAGGAGATGCTGACAAGAACAAGACAGATTCTGAAGAACCAGAGAGACTTGGGGTCCTGGGCATGTTTCTGAGAAAGGAGCTTGGGTAACTGGGGGGAAAAAAAAAAAGACAAAACAAATTATCAGAACTGAAACACAAAGTTAATGTTGGGCTAATTACTAAATAATGACTTATTTCATACTTGCTGCCTGGAGTCAGAATTGTTCCCAGAGATGGGGTGTAATGGAGTTTAGAGGTGGGAATCCCTTGACAAGGGCTCCCAAAAAAATCACCCACTGCCATTGAGTCCTTTCCAATTCATAGCGACCCTGTAAGGACAGAGGGGAACTGCTCCCCAGGGTTCCTAAAGCTGTAAATCTTCATGGAAGCAGACTAACACATCTTTGTTCACAGTGTTCAAACCACCAAGCTTTCAGTTAGCAGCCAATCACTTTAACCACGTGCCACCAGGGCTCCTTTGACAAGGGCCCAGAATTGGGAAAACAGGTCTGTGAAGATTGGAATCCAAGCAGAGCCTAGAAGCCTGTTTTATCCCAGTCAGTAAAGATGACTAATAGTGGAAACCAGATTTAAGAAACCATGAGTCACCCTTAAGGGAAACAACACTCAGTGTCAACTTCTCTGGGAACTTGGAACACATGTGCTTGGACAAATATTTTGGAATCTAATATGCTGCACCAACCCTGTATAACTCCTTCATTTTGGATATGTCACCCTTATTTCTCTGACCTTAGAGCTCTTCAGCTACCAAATGAGATTAATAACATTTGCTTAAAATATTTTTACCAGTAAGAAGATCAGTAAGAAAAAAACAACCTGAGTGTTTGGAAATATGAATTATTCCACTTGAACTCCTTACACTGAAAGAAAGTGTCCAGAAAAAAGTTCACTTTGGGCTGATGTGATATTCATCAGTAACCTGTTAGTGGGATAAAGCTCAGAAGGAATGTATGATATGGTTCCACAATGACAGCAGGGCAATTAAAATCTGAATTTCTATAAAGTGAGACATGAGTTAATTTTCCTCACACATTCTCTTTCAACTTAAGAAAACATTTGCTAATTTTCTATTCTAGGCAAGGCATTGTGTGAGCTGCTAAAGGGATTACAAAATTAACTAGACCAAAAAATACTTGACTTTAAAGTAAAAATAGAATTAAAAGGTTAAGCGTTGTTATTTGCTACCAAGGAGAGATGTACTTCAAGATTTAATTCAAAATACTTTCCCAGACCTTCTTACAGTTAAAATACTTCTGGACTTCCCCTGATACACCCAACAACATGGATGAATCTCTAAAAATATGTAAAGTAAAAGAAGCCAGAAGCAAAAAACTACATTCTATACAATTCCACTTATAGGAAGTTCAAGAACAGGCAAAACCAAATGATGGTTGTTGTTGTTGTTGTTATGTGCCATCGAGTCAGCCCTGACTCATAGCGACCCCTCCTTGGGTTTCCGAGGCAGTATCACTACGGAAGTAGGATTGCCCAACCTTCCTTCCGAGGAGTGGCTGGTGGCTTTGAACCGCCAGCCTTCTGGTTAGCAGTCAAGTGCCTTAGCCACTATGCTACCAGAGCTCCCAAATGATGGTAGTAGAAGTCATTAACTATTGGTCTGAATGGTCAGGGAGTTGGGGATGGGAGCAGGGATGATGCAAATGTTCTTTTTTTGCAGGTAGTAGTTATACAACTGTGAAAATGTATCAGACAGACAGTTATCTACATTTTACTCTGTGTAAGATATACACTTAAAATGTTAACCCAAATTACTAAAACCTGTTGCCAGAGAGTCAATTCCAACTTACGGCAACCCCATGTGTTTCAGAGTAGAACTGCACCCCATAGAGTTCCAATGGCTGTAATCTTATGGAAGTAAATCAGGCCTTTCTTCCATGGTGCCACTGCGTGGATTCGAAACACCACCCTTTCAGTTAGTAGAGGACAGCAAAATGGACTAAAAAATATTACCAGGAATAGAGAGTTCAGGTAAAAGTATGCGACACAGTAATGGCATCTCTTGTACTTAACCTCAATGACATTTATAACAAAAAATCTCCCTAGTTTGGAAGGAATTAGATGTAATGGGTACAGTGGTAAGCTTAATAACACAGTCTTATCACTTGCTAGATTTCAGCCATGTACTGTATTAAAGATCCTAACACAGAAAAATAATGAGTAAGAATTTTTAAGGGAGCTCTGGTGGCATAGTGCCTAAGGCACTTGACTGCTAACCAGAAGGTTGGTGGTTCAAACCCACCAGCCACTCCTCGGAAGGAAGACTGGGTAATCTACTTCCATAGTGATACTGCCTCGGAAACCCAAGGAGGGGTCGCTACGAGTCGGGTTTGACTCGACGGCACATAACAACAACAACAACAGTCTCTAGATGAGGATTTTTCAAAAGGAATAACCTTCAGAAGAGCACATCAGAATCACCTGTGGGGTTTTTCCAGCCTCACACAGAACCTGATTCATACCCTAGGGGCTTGGTTATGAGTTCAGCCATGGCCAGTCATCCTCCTGACTGGAATGAGTCACACTCCTGCTTGAGCAGGCCAGAAAGACCAGAGAACCAGTGCCTGGCTGCAAATCCAGATGACGTTTTCTTAACTAGCCCCACTTTTAAGTCAGAAAAGGAAAAGGCAGAGTTCAGGGAACAGAAGTACCTCCTCTCTCCTTCCTCCCTCCCTTCTCAACTCAGAGGAACTACACAGAATTGCTTAAGCCCAAACTTTCAACAACTTCTCCTATATCTTAAGGAAGAGAGAGAATAATGCTACATGGAACTACATGACCAAGTTCTGCTGCTTTCCAACTCAGTCCTAATATTTAAACCAATCTACCAAGTTATAAAGGAGCTCAGGTAGCACAGTGCCTAAGGCACTTGACTGCTCACCAGAAGGCTGGCGGTTCAAACCCACTAGCCACTCCTCGGAAGGAAGGTTGGGCAATCCTACTTCCGTAGTGATACTGCCTAGGAAACCCAAGGAGGGGTCGCTATGAGTCAGCGCTGACTCTATGGCAAATAACAACAACCACAACCAAGTTATAAAAGCATAGGGTTATCCAGCAACAACGCTGTTGCTCACCTTTGCAAGGTGCACTAACAAAAATCAATAAACACAGAGCCTCTGCATGGTGGATTTCCCCAATGCAGCTCGAATTGTGAGCCTGAGAATATCTGTGGTGTTTTCACCCATTAATCTAATGCACATCCTGCCTTCTCACAGGCCTGCTTGTTAAAGAGATCATAATCTAGGGCCAGGTTATTTTTGGAATTCTGAAAATAACAGCTGCAGTGGTCAGCCATCTACCAGTGAGGGGTCATACCCTTAAAATGGCCTTAGACTCACTCAAGTTCTGTTCTCAGCTGAGTTATCCTGGTTCAATCTTTTTTTCTTCACAATCATTAATTATCATTCACTGCTCTTCTTTATTGGCATGGTTGTCTGTCTGCCTTATTGCTGAATTCCTAGTGCCTAGTGCAATGTCCGGGAGCTCTGGTAGCATAGTGGCTAAGACACTTGCCTGCTAACCAGACGGCTGGCGGTTCAAACCCACCAGCCACTCCTCGGAAGGAAGGTTGGGCA